>NC_068356.1:148968043-149243043 GCF_020536995.1 Dreissena polymorpha | reverse complement strand
TGCAGAAAAAAATACATTTGTTTCTGTTAGAAGTGTGTCTGGACTGCATTTTTAAGTGTATTAAATGTACATCAAATGCAGATAAATACAATGCCAATACTGTAACATGTATTGTAATGGACATAAAATGCACTTGTTCTTGTAATTAAATGCTTTAGTGAATTGAAATAACCTTTTATAACGTTTTAACAATTAATAATACCTTTTTATATAAATTTTCTTTTGAAATGTGACACTTAATTGATTTTTGCAACACTAGTAAGAGATATAATTTGTGCTCATAATGCTTTATCATTACACTATATAATATCATTTGTTGTATGAAAATTACCCGTAATATTCATGTGAAAGCTCAAGAGAACAATAGCAGCGTGCTATACCCTGCTCCTTTACATGACTTGATGGTATTTAGTCCCCAATTCTACATGGCCAAGGGCAAATTAATGTGCAGATTGGACAAATAAGTCATAACTGGGATCTAATAGGCAGACTTTCATATTACTTGTATTTAATTTAAATCATGATCTGAATTGCTCTTTGGCAAATCTTCGTTGGTCACAGTATTTAACTGAATTTTGTTCACGTTGTAGTGATTCTATTTTCAATATCTATCAGACAACATCTTTCTTCAAAAGTTTAACATGATTGCTTGGTTAATTTAGAAACAAGATCAATGCGTCATAACATAAAATGAAAAAATGTGTAATAGTAAAAATGGCAGCAAAAAAGCACTAGATTATCTGCCTTAAATCTGAGACGTTATGTTGATGTATTGGGATTTCTCATAAATAATGTGTTCCATAGTTGTATAATTGTATAGCCGCATGCATGAGTGTTGTCAATGTCACAATACCAATTAAAGCCTATAATTTACTAAAACAATTTGAAGTTTGATGTGTTTTTTTTTCAAGATCTGTTATATATAATTATATATATATATATATATATATATATATATATATATATATATATATATATATAGTTATATAAGTAAAATGTAATAATCCATATTGTGAATATTATATAATAAAAGTAAAAACACGTGCCTGGGATTTTAAATATATATTGATTTAGCCAACGCGTTTTGCATAGCTCATTATGCCCTGATGAGCTATGCAAAACGCGTTGGCTAAATCAATATATATTTAAAATCTCAGGCACGTGTTTTTACTTTTATTATATATATATATATATATATATATATATATATATATATATATATATATATATATATATATATATATATATATATATACATGCAATAAGTTTACCGTAATTAAGTGACAAATAGTTTTACTGATTTGGTTGGATGCATATATGCAGATATATCATGGTTTGTGCAGAGGACAGTAGCAAAAACAAGAGCAGTCTCCGTAGGATGACATACGCCCCCGATAAACGCTTTGGTAGAAGTTATGAGCATTTTTCAAAACCTAAACGCCGCACTAAGTTCAAGGTCAAAGGGGTCAAAATTTGTGTGTGTGTATGGGAAGGCCTTGTCCATATACACATGCATACCATATATGAATGTTACATCTGAAGCGACATAGAAGTTACGAGCATTTTTTCGAAACCTAAATGCAAAGTGTGACGGATAGACAGACGGACAGTGCGGTCACTATATGCCCTCCTTTGGGAACATAAAAATGTGTTTCACATTGTTTTGGTAAATAAGTAATGTAGTTAAAAGAACAGAATCATCAATTATAAAGTTATTGATTATAAAGTGTTGCTGGCATATTTGATGCATTCATCTAGCTATAAGAAGGTCCCTGTTTTATCCCCACTGGCACTGAGCGAGGGTTCTCAAAATCTTTAAACAATATGAATAAGTACATATAGGGTCGAGAAAGCCTTGTTGATATGGGGGCTAAACACCTGAAATCAAAGCGACCCAGGTTAAAGGCCGAGGCCAAATAAATAAACCAGAGGCCGCATGAGCCTGCAATACTCTGAACAAGTATTGTTTCTTCTCAGAAAACTGGCTTAAGTGTCTTACTAAGCTTGAGACTTTGAGTTTCAGTGCAATCTATCTAAAATAAATTGGTTAAATTAAATAATAATTTGTAAAAAATAAACATTCTGCACAAATTCAATTATTTACTTTACCTGTGTGCATGAATCATTTCAGTATTGATGGTTAGTGAACTATGTCAAAAGCACCATAGCTATGAAACACTTATATTTTGAATATTGCAATGTTCCACAGAAATGATGCTGATGATAATTCTACACGAACATGACATGAAAAATGATGAAGTATTAGATATATTTTTTAATTTTCATTTCCACCAACAATTCGGTTATTCCACTACCAGTTCACATGCTTCGTACACAGTTGAAAATAACACTATTCCACTCAACAACCGTGACACATGTACTCAATTTTTCAACTTTTCGCAATTAAAATTGTCTTCTACTGTTATTGTTGTTGTTGTACTTTTGAAAGTAGTTCGAAAGATGGCGACTATTAACCTAGAGATTGATTTATGAAATAAATCGTCTGCTGATCCAGAGTGGCACTGACATGTTTGCTATTTTGCAACATAGGACACACCTCACTATTAAAACTAAGATGTGTATATACACTCAAGATTTAATTACGCATAAAAAACACGGTCAAACACTGGTTCCGAAGGATTCCTATAACGATGTATTTGAAATGCCCATTCATAATGACTCGGATGACTTGTTGTCTGCCCTCTGTCTTCAGTGTTCATCTTTGTGTCTTTGTAACGTTCTTTCGAGGTTTTAAGTCCAGTAGCTAAATTAAATTGATAAAAAAAAATATATTAAGTGTGTTTCAGTTTGGTAATTGTAAAGCAATTATAAAACATGCCATGCACGCTTATTTTATTCTGTGTGTTTCCAGAATGTGGACAGATCAACAACTGTACCCAATGTTTCCTTCAAGCTGGAGCTTACAAATGCATCACGTGTCACGATGGGTTCGCAATAAATGTCGCGCAGACAGCTTGTTGCAGTGCTGGTACGTATAGATATTGCTTGAACTTATTTTTTTTCTTTTGTCATCTATATTATTCTGATATCTTTGTATTGCTACAAAGTACGTTGTCTCCAGCATGACATACATAAGAATCGGTAGTCATTGACTCCCGAAGGAAGGGAATACTTTTAAATTATTTTTATCTTTTATATATATTTGTTAAATTGTTCATTAAGATCCTGTACTTTTTATAAGCAAAACCAAAATACATTTTGCAACAAAACGAAACTTGAAGACTTATCGCTCTCAAGAGACGTGGAATGCGTGTTAAAGAGCGGAGTAATAAATGGCTAAAATATAGACACTTTATGCAGCTTCTGTATCGTACAATAAAAACAAAGAGTATTAGTTCTGCATTTTGTAAAGCAATTTGTTTATTACGACAAAGTAGATAACAGTGAGTATTTATTTTATTTCAAAATAATTTATTTGTTTGATAGTTATTTTTGACACACCGTGAGCACGCCATGTTCGTATTTTACACACAAAACAATATTTAATATAGTTTACATTTCAAATAAACATACATAAAAATAACAGCATTTTACACTTAGTTTACATGAAGCCTGATTGTCTATGAGTTCATAGAAAACACGCACATTCAATTTAAATAAAGTACTCTATATAAATATTATCAGGTTGCTATAAGGACTCTAACGGATATGTGGCCTGTTACGTCAACCAAACCTGTGTCTACGAAGGGTGTAACACCGGTTTCCTTGGCCCCAAATGCACTCCATGTAAATCATCAATTCCGGTACGTATTCCGTGTTCCTTTAACATATAATTCATAAAAATGTATATACAGGTGTGTTTTGCAATAATATTGTCCTTATGCACGTTCAAACGAGATGATAATACATTTAAAGTCGTGTTATTCAGGGCTTAATATAGTTTGTTTTATTTGAAAGTATTGCATATATATATATAAAATAAAAGTAAAAAGTATTCACAATCTGGATTATTACATTTTACTTATATAACTATATATATATATATATATATATATATATATATATATATATATATATATATATATATAAACCAATTGAAACTTGGTATACTGATCATTTTATATCAAACTGTCTGAATACGCTATGCAGTCTCCTGTATAATATGAATACAAGAATATTAGCATAAGTTATTACAGTTGTTACTTTTAATTAATTTAAGAGAGGCAAGACCAATGTACATTTGTATTTTCAAAGGTTTTTGTTTGGTTCAAATGGTTCCTAAATTAATTATAAGATCGAACAGTTGCTGATTTTTAATTGTTCGGGCGCATGTTTCACCAGTTCTATATGGCATTCACGTAGTGTATGTGGAAAATCGCTTCAGGCTCCACATAGCTGATATTGTTTATATATATAAACAATCCTTTGGACATTCAGTAATCATTCAAGTCCAGTTTACATACTGATGTCTATTAAAATGTCTTTAATATTTATATTTGGAATGCATTATTATGAATATTAATCTGCTGTGTATTAAATATTTCAGATGCCGCTTGCTCTGTCTGTAAGCCAGGTTGGTTTCTATACCAGAACACATGTGACCAGTGTGGCACCACTTGTGTATCACCACCCAATGGAACGGCGAGGTACGTTGTACATTCAAATATGATTTATTTATCGTTTGCACAAAAACATAGTAGAGCTTGTAGCTTCTTTTACAAACTATTGTCATCTCTTTAAATATGTCTAGCTTATCACTATCTACAGCTTATCTTCTATTTTATAATATGTTTGTAAATTTGCAGATGTGACCCGGTTACAGGAAGTTGTTACTATGGATGTCAACCAAACTACCACGGCAGCAAGTGTCAACGACTCTGCAACCTTGCTAAGTATGTATAAGAAACACAGTCACAGAGACGTCAAACAAACGATTGATGTTTAGTGTTTATTCCGGCAATTTGGTAAAACTTGTTTTCAATTTTGCACAATACTCAAATTTTGAAGACGCCGTACTCCAAATGAAAAAGAATCGGAAAAAAAACTTTCAAGAAACGAGACAAAAGTTATATTTATACACACGTGCATAATGAATGCCTATTTAAATTACATTTATTTCAAAATTATCATTTAAAATATTACCTAAGTTACTCTACCTTTTAATTAGCATGTATCCATTTATCATCATCATCACGTGACTAGACCTTGTTTGAAACGCGTTTTCAATAAGACAAGACTCGTTCAAAGTTCATCAATTTTATAGGAACATATTCTTCATTTTGTTCGATTTAAACTTCTTAGTTTAAATTTTGCGCCGAACTATCACGAGACGGTAAATAGCTTTTAAAAGAAAGGGAAAGCGTGGGATTTTGAAAAATGCCACATAACGGAGGCGATTCGCAACGTTTATAAGTAAATTATCACTCAAATTAACACTTTGTTGGGTTTATTTAAGATATATTGGGTTAAGTTGACATTATAGATGGGTTGATTTAACATTCTGATGGGTTAAGTTGTCATTTGTTGGGTAAAGTTGACATAAGGGTAGGTTAAGTTAAGATTATGTTGGGTTAAATTACATTATGTTATGACATCAAACCGATATACCGGTATGAAAAAATCGTACACTTTGGGAAGTTAGCCTGTAAATATACAGTGCTTTACAATATACAACTGGCCTTCATACATGTGCGTAAAGTGTAGTTCCATATTAGCCTGTGCAGTCCGCACAGGCTTATCAGGAACGACACTCTCTTCCAAGACTGGACTAGGCTCTTCCTAGTCTGGACTTTCGTTTGGAAGAGACTTTCTTTAAACTACACATTCCAAAACCGAAAGTGTCTTAACTTATAAGTCTGTGTACAGGCTGATCTGGGATGACAATTTAAGCACATGCATTATGCGTAGTTTTCACAGACAGCGTCTCATACGCACATTGATCCCCTTACAGCTGCAACACCTGTAGCTACAACGAGCCCTCTGACAATCTGAAATGCGCTGTCTGTGTTGCTGGAAGATACGGCCCCTACTGCACACCATGCAACAGTAACTGTCTGAAAGACACCGGAGACATCTGCATTCACAATGGTGAGAAAATACAACGCTTAGTCAAAGCGTGCTAGCTCTAAATCGCGAATGGCGCCACAATAATAAACAGAAAATGCGCTTTAATGTACGTAGATTGTATTCTTAAAACCTATTTCTTGTATTGAGTGTTAAAATAATGGGCATACGTAAAAACTAACATGTCGAAGCAAGTACTGAAACAGACCTTACTACTATAGACACGTTATATGTATATTATATATATATTATATATGAAGCTTTTTAATATCAAGGTACATGCTTAGACGGATGCAGACCCGGTTACCGGGGTGATAAATGTGATGTTTCATGTGCGGCTTCAGTCGATCTGGCAAACTGTGCCGTGTGTGACAGATACCAATTTTCGTAAGCACTTGTGTTGTGAACGCTATATGTAAGACATTATTTCTGCTTACGCAATCAGTGATCTTTTTACTCCAAGGATTTTGGTTTACTCAATTGTATTACTTTAAGAATATATTTTACCTAAGTTACTGATTTATTTAATAAAATACATAAAATTATTAATGAAACGCTTTATATTGGAATAAACAATATATTCAACAATATTGATCAAAGAGAATAATACATAATATGTTTTGTAAAGTTAAAACGTGCACGATCCGATTAATTATGACAAGGGAGCGAAACGTGCATATGTTTGTTAAGGATTGTTTTTCTCAAAATTGTAATAGAGAGAAAGACTTACATGCATTCTTGATAACTCTCATCCACATTACAATTCATAAAGCCAGTAAAAACAAACCATGCACTGCTTACCTTTCTTTTCAGATGCACTGTTTGCAAGCCCGGGTTTTGGGGTCCCAAATGTCAATCCACGTGCGGCGTCAACTGTGTGGAGTTCAGTGGTGCAAGATACTGCAATATATCGGTATTTCTTCCTGAATATTTTACGGATAATTCATACCAAACTTTAGCAGAATAGTCAACAAATGACCTTACTGTAATCTCAATAATGCAAAAATGATGTGAGGGCATGTGTAAATCATGTTTTTTCTGTCTCTTTTATAATAAAAATTCAAATCTGCGTGAAGTTGATATAACTGCATGTTTATCGTTTTTGTTTATGTTTTAAGAATACATTTAGCTAAGGCACGAAACTATAAATATGTCAACCTTAACCCATTTATGCCTAGCGTCTCGAATAAAAGGCCTTGTCAAACAGCGTAGACCCAGATGAGACGCCGCATGATGCAGGGTCTGCGCTGTTTGCTTAAAGGAATTTCTGTAAGAATATTCTAAATATAGAAATAGATATACTAAACATCCCTAATTTTGGAAATAAATTGATCCAATTTAGAAGGATAGGAGTCCACTAGGCATAAATGGATTAACTAGCATTTCGTGTTTTAAATTGTATATTAAACCACTTTGTCCACTCTCATCTATACAATGCGAAACTGACTTAGAGAAAAACGCAATCATCCAATCATACAGACACCGTGTTATATGAGCCTTGTTCTGAGAAAACTGGGCTTATTGCATGTGCGTAAAGTGTCGTCCCAGACTAGCCTGTGCAGTCCGTACAGGCTAATCAGGGACGACACTCTCCGCTTGTATGGTATTTTTAGTTTCAAGAAAGTCCCTCCTTATCAAAAATACAAGTTAATGCGGAAGGTGACGTCCCTGATTAGCCGGTGCGGACTGATTTTGTGCTTCCTATATTTTCGTTTCGTATAGGTAACAAGGACAAATGCTAATGCTCTTGGTACATGCATGAGCAATAATTGGCATTAAATACAACTAACTGTTAGATAGCTTAATGTTCGAAAGCAATTCTGTGTTTGTTATTCTACTCTCAACATGTACGTACTATATATTATATGAATGTGCCTCGTGAAACGAAATTGGTTACACGTAGACCTATCATATGTACATCATAATATTTTTCATATATGGTTGAAATTGATAAGCTCCATTAGAATATTAAGTTATTGCACATATCTAATTATATATATATATAATATCGATTTTTGTTAATATAAGAACCTAGTATTTAATAACACATGTATTTATTTTTACTTTGTAAAACCTGAATGCTTACTATGTCCACTTGGGCTTTGCCCTTCTGGATGTATTGTTTAATAGACTTGTTATCATGCACTCAGTTGTGTGTGATCTTGTGCTATATTTTTTTACGATCAGGACGGCACATGCAGAGACGGTTGTATGCCTACCTACTTCAAGCATGACTGCAGTGGCTCATGTCCTAACTGTGCAAACAACGTTTGTCATAGAACCACTGGTATGTGTGAAGTTTTATACGATGTTCCGTTAGGGCCATTCTGTGTTTGATATTGTCGACCTCTTTTTCAAAAGGGCGAGTACTCAAAAACACGACACAAAAGAGCAAGATATCGATACGAGATCATACTAGCACGATTCGAGAATATTCGAAATAACAAAGATACGATATTACGATGCGGGGTCGCGCTATTATCATCGTGATATGGCGTAATCTCCTTGCGATCCAAACTTCGACAATGCGGAATATAAACGGTTCTAACGGAACAACGTATTTTAGAGACTAAACGTCATCTTTATTTTTATTTTATATAAATTATTAATATTGTTCGGTTGGCTATTTTGATTCGATATAAGGTTTCCTTTTTTACAGGGCTATTTTGTGGGTTCATGGGTCGTGACATGCAATATCAAAGGATATTTTATTGTTATATTGTATTGTTATTTATAATGTCATTGCATTTTGGCGTTTTATGGACATGTTTGAATTGATTCTATAAACATATACAAGTATATAACTTATCGACACTAACATACTTGTTATCAAATCAACAACTATGTTTTAACTAATCTAGAACTAAATCAAAAAGAATTTGATTCGAATATCGCTCATTGGGAAGATTTCGTTCAGTTCTGGTTACATCATCTAATATGATTACGTGCATGCTGTCCATTCCTGCATTGTTTGATAATAAACTTGTTTGCAAAATCACGTCTATACGCGAAGACTTAAACTAGCTTGAACATGTTATCGATATGATTATCTACATAACTATGTAATATCGTGTATGGGTGTATTTGAATATAACATTAGCGAAAGAAAATGACAAAAACTGTGTACAATTGTACACAGCATGCCATTAACGCAACTAAGAGTCATGGGATTATACCAAACTACCAAAACACATAAGCTGTCGAATTACATCAATCACGATACCCCTGACCACAGCCTTGCGACATGTCGAATAAACCATTAGAAAAAAACTAATGTGTGTCCTTTATTTACTTCCACTACAGGTACCTGTTTGGACCCAATCTGTGACAGCGGCTTTTTCGGAGAGACCTGTAACCAGTCCTGTCCTGCTAACTGCGGTTTGGATCCAAATGGCCTCGCTTACTGTGACTTCACTTCCGGAGATTGCACGTATGGCTGCCGGGACGGCTACTATGGAGCGAAATGCACGCTCGGATGTTCCCAGTTCTGTAAAAGAAGCCCCGCAAATACAGAAATGGGTTCGTGAGTTTTTTTTAGAAAGTGTTCATAATGTCATAAATCTGCAACATATGTCATTTTAATGTCCGCGATTCATTTTTTAAAATAATCGCCAAAAATGTTCCTCCTTTTTAACACTCGTATTCTCGTATATGCTCGTACATAGCTGTCGATTAACCAATGGACGTTTACCTATTTGAAGGTAATTGTCTCCATTTTTCCTGGCTAAGATAATATTATAATATTTACATATATTAGTTTATGTCTTATGATTTATTTTCTTCATATTGTTTAGTTTAAGTCAAAATGCTTTGTAACGCAACAACAACTTTGTATTTTGTATATACTGGTTAAACATCTTATTAAAATGGATGAATCCGATGTCGACGGAAAATTAAGTCCGTTCTATGATTCCCGCTGTTTTTCCAATGTCATTATGATATTATGGCGGAACAGCTTTTGGCTTATACTGTCTTCATAATAACACAGCATAGAAACAAGTAGACATCTCGTTCTATAAAAACAGTAAAAGGGCGACTTCATCTGAAAATAGCTTTGTTAGTGTATACAGTAACATATATGTTAACCAAGTCTATTGTTGATACGAGTATATATCAGTATTCTGACTTGCGCTATTTCAGATTACATGTCATATACCATCCATTAGACTGATAAATATTGTGCAATTATTGACTAGCCAAATATTCAGAACAAGCCCTCTTCCAACAGCTTCTACCCCCCTCCCAAAACCCCCTAAAAATTGCCCATTTGGTTTACAAAAATATCAAAACCAACAAAATTTAGTCCACATTTTTTTTTACTTATATACATATATAAGAAAAAAAAATCGACTTACTATTTTGTTGTTAATATTTTGTATCACAGATGGACCATTTTAAGGGTTTGGGAGGGGGTAGAAGCTGGGGGAGAGATGAAGCAGTGGGGGGGGGGGGGTAGCAACTAATGCCGAGTGCCTAAGACATTCAGTATATACTTATCGGTGAAATGATTATTTCTTTGCATATGAAAGGTCCCCTCTGCAATCAAGCCACTGGAAATTGCCTGTACGCTTGTGAGCCTGGCTTCTACACGCCGACATGCGGCGCGGTTTGTCGGTCAACTTGTGTCGACAAAACATGTGACATCAACTCTGGAACGTGTGCGGAATGTGATAAGGGCATAAACGCGGGTGTGCTGTGTCCAACCGGAAGTAAATTGACATAATGATGTAATAAACGCATCATTTCAATTTAGATTCATTCGTCTTATATGCTATAAAAATGATATATACTTTGATGGAATTACGCAATAATATGTTGATCTAGGTCTCAATGGCAATGGCTTCCTAACACGTGGCTTTGTTGTGCGAGCTAATTTAGTCGTGCTTTTATATGTTGTTTCGATTTTCTGATATAGAATACAATGTGATATCACAAAATATAGAAACTCTAACTCTTAATTGGAATAGGTTTTAAGTTTAACTATGTTTAAAAAGATAAAATAATAATTTAGTAATTCAGCTTAAATATTTTCATTGGACATAAATAACACAGACTCTACGTATACATACTTAAATTGATCATTATTAACGGTATGATTGTAAAATATGTCGTTGTTTTTTAATTTTTAATCGACACTCATACACATGTAAAGGTTAACACTAATATACCTCCGTAATGGTTAGATAACGTTGCTAGAGTTTTGCACACGCTTTCACGATGTCTACGCTATACCTTTGGTATTAATTAGTGGTGTGTAACCTAGAGTGCTTCCTAACCCTGCACGTGTTTTGCTTCCGATAGATCACCGCTTATTAACAATATATAATAATAACACATTCTCTTCGTGGTCTTTCTTCCTTCCAAGCAATCCGTAAATATCCCTCATCGCAATAGCATACGACCAAGATATGAGCACAAAATCAACATTCGTAAATGAAAAAGTATATTGATCTATTTCTTGACGTGAAATATTCAATTCTATAACAAATACTGAATCTAAAATGTTTGCGTTGCTTCATATTTATTTAAATACAACTTGTATATACAATGATTTGTAATTTATTTATGAAATTTGTAGTTCCCGGTATCTGCTTAAAATGATGTGTATCATAATATTCGACTTATATATGTATATATATAATATAGCGGATCGCGTCTTACCTAAATGAAAACAACTATCCCACTTGTTCCGTCTTGTTCTTTCCCGTTCTGTCTTTTCATCCATCACATTTCATCCATCAGTTCTTTTGAAATGTCTTTATGTACTATACGAACAACAAAAACATTAAAACAGACTGTTAAACAAACCACCAGCCAATTAAATGCAACAACACGTGGTACGCAGTTTCAATGACGTAATACACATATGATCAGTGCTTGGTAATTACCTCTACACACTTGTGATGCAATGACATAGAAACTATCAGTAATATTCAACACCAAAATACGTTTATGTTTGGTAATAAAGTGTCAGTATGCCTATGTCTAAATGTTAGTTATCGTTGTCAGAAAAAAATTGTCCTGTTATTGCGATATGAATTGAAAGTATGACTTTGTCACCGATGCGGAATGGTACACATGCGCGGAACCAGTAAATGCGCATAGACTGTGACTTCCGGTTAAATGGTGCAAACAAGGTAAGATTAAACTGCTATTTTGCGATATTGTATAGAGGATATTTGTTGGATTCGATGGATTATCGATTTTAATTCACGAGTGATCATAGAAAATAATATTTTCAAGAGTGGCGAAATTCCACCGAATCCAACACATTTTCTTTTTATTTTATGCTTTTTTTCACAGTTTATATACATTGTTAAATAGTTTAACTAAAGAATTTCGCTAGGATAATGACGTCATTTCGTCAAAAAATGACGTAATTTCACAGTAAACAATGAAAATTATCGATAATTTTCACTGATAATTTTCACTGTTTGAAAAAGTGAAATTATCAGTTTTAATTCACTGATACTTTTTATTGTATCATGTTAACCTTCCTAAACATAAAATCAAAAGGCTCACGCGCCATAAGGGTTAGTGCTTTTATGTTTTTGAAAGGCACTTTTACTCAGTCACTGTTTGTTTTCGTCAAGTCTATCCCTTAATTAGTTAGCACAGGTGATTGACTTTTCATAGCACATAGTTGTAGATCGTTGTTATATTGCAATGCAATTGGTTTTATATGTATACTTATTTATAAAGTCCCCAGCGTATGTGTAATGCCTTTTAAGGATCTTTAAAATTGCTTATGAATTGATGGAATGTATAACATAATGACTAGTATTACATCATGTATCTGTTTGCTTTATAATATAAGCATATGTTATGTTGGGTGTAGACAAGTATACAAGTATATGAATTTATATAAAGCTCCATACTGCATGCGTCTTGAATTTCTTTAATTTATTATGCTGGTATTATTGTGAATGAAATTTTTGATTGAAAATACCTACAAGGTAAGCGTCTTTATGCCTTTTGTCTGTATGTATACACAATATCACTCGTTTTCTATGATCAACATTCCTTAAGAATGGAGAGTATTATCTTCGTCGGCGGCTATAAATGGTTTAAAACAGTACCACATTTTGATGTAATAAGATGCCTTTGCGTTAAAGTGAATTCATTTAATAGGAACTTCTACAGTGTTGCACAAGAAAATAAAATTATTAATAAATTAAAACAAAGTTTACTCACACTTGCGCTAGTTATTGTCAATGCACAGAAACCAGTATATGCGTACATACAATTATACCGTCGAAACTGTTGTATAATCCTTTACGACTTATATACGTATATTAACGCATGTGTGGTCCCGTAGAAAGTTGTATTTATTTAAAGACCTTTCTTACTAAATTCAAGTTTTAAAGGCTTCATTTCCAACCCTTCGATACTGATGAGCAGCAAACAGTATAAAACCTGAACAGCCTGCGAGTTACTCGTAGGTTGTTCTGGTTTTATGCGGGTTGCAAAAGCCATTTATATTATGCATTCAACCATGGGGTTCAATCAATCTGACAGCATGTAACCTTCGCTTCAGGACTTACGGTTTGAGCATGTGTAACCTTTAACATTTATCAAAAATATATTTTGAGTTTTCCGTTTTTTTAATGACCTCCCTGTATTTCTTCAAAATAAACAACTTTGAAATTTGATATTGCAAACCTTTTTTTTCCATACTGGGTCTTAAAAGCCATATCCATTAACACATATTCGTCGTATAATGATCGTATTTAGTAAGTTTTAATATTCGTATACATGACTTCCTTTATGTAGACATAATCCATATTCAATCTCGGTAATTTTTCTGAATGCCCTTTTTTCACCTTTCCAATTTATTGTTTATCTGCTTTTCCGCCGTGTCAGTTTAAAGTGATGTATGAAATTAACGACGAATTTCGGTTTAATGAAAGCATAAGGATACTAATGGGTCACCCAATATCTCATGCCGTAGCACATTATGAAGACTTTGATGACTGTGAACATATGCGTACAACTCAATTCTACCAAACATGATAACTCCATTTAATATGTTAGCTATTATATGCAAAGAAATAAAAAGGACTAATATAACCACGTTTACTGATTGCTTTAGGCTGGGATGAAATGATGTATAGTGTTATACATTATGTATCCGCTAGAAAGCATAATAAAGCCTGTACCCATAGATGATGTATTTCTAAAACCATTCAGCGCTTTTAACAACACTAACTTATTATGATATCACGAACACATTAACTTCCGTATATATTCATTTAAATTTAAAAAACTATCCAAGTGTCATGTTTTTATCTGAACATGAGCATTTCATAACAAATAGATGTTCTGTTATATTTGTGAAAAACGTAAACACGATTATGTGAAAAAACAACAATACAACAATACACAATGTCAATTATGTAATCATATTTTCTCATTATGTAATGCTCATTATTTATTTTTTTCGAACCGCGCAAAGATGATAAAATAATATTTAAATAGTCCGAATAGACTGAGCCCTGAATTCGCTCGAGTTTAGAAAAACTAATCCCTCGGTACAAACAACGCTGATCCATTATCAACCAATGAAAGCTTGATTTAAATAATGACGGTCGATACGTTGTGTGATTTTGAAAGGATAATGAATGGGTCAGCTTTATTTATAACAGCAGATTAGTGGGTTTACCAAAAGGTTGTTTTTTCCGGGACACATATATTACCTTTGCGTTCTATATGTTTTTACAGCCTTGTACACATAGATGTATGTATAACTTATTCATCCGCAAGACCCCACGTGTTTTGATAAAGCAAAACTAAAGCGATATTTATTTTATTCTCCAAGCAGAAGTATGAAGAACAAACGATTTAATATTTATTTTATTAAATAAACGCGATAATTTCATTATTTGAAGTAATGTAAATATGATTTATTTAATTTCAGTTTTATATTTACTTTTTTCTTTTGAACAACACATACGATTAGAAACATTATTTCATACACAGTCCAGCTAACAGAAATTAATAGTTTAAACATAAATGGTAAATATGCATAGTTAACGATTTTCCAGAACAAGATAACTCGTACTCACTCTTTATATTCAGCTATAGTACTTTCCCTTTACCGGATATATTAACATAATTATGAAACTACAAATTATCATGCGAAAATAAAATTATTCTGTTATCATATATTCAAGCAACATCCATGTTTTATATTTAACGAATTAACTTATTTGTGCAGCAAAATAACAAAGCACGCGATGTAAGCGTAATTTTCTATATTAACATCAAACAACGGCAACAGATCTAATACAATAGTATTGACCTAATTAACTCATTTGGATAGCTCGGTAATTAACAGCGTAAGGTGCGTCACTGATAAATTAACAAAAAATGCTCCGACTATAACACATTTAACGCGTATTGCAATCATGACGTTTTTGCTTTTCAGCGTGCAATGTTGGTAAATTTGGGACATTCTGTAACGAAGACTGTCCCGGCGGCGTTCAATGTAGGAATCTAACCTGCAACCGCTACACCAGCACCTGCATTGGGTGCGTGGTGGGCAGATGGGGCGACATTTGTAACCGCACGTGCCCCAACTGCGTAAACGGACTGTGTGGACAGAGTACCGGATTCTGTCAGCTAGGATGCGTCAATGGTTACTATGGCGACAATTGTAACTACAAATGTGGCGACCGATGCACGGTGTGCAACCGAGTGAATGGGACCTGCGAGGTTTGCAACGTTAGTACATTCGGTGACACGTGTCAGCGTAACTGTAGCGGCAACTGTGTTTCTGACCCTGGGCAGAGTTTCATCACGTGCGCGAAAGAGAACGGTGACTGCACGAGCGGCGTGTGTAAGCCCGGGTTCTTTTCCCCACACTGTGCCCTAACATGCAGTCCAACATGTGCGGAGAGAGGCCCCGACGTGCAAGTGTGTAAAATAGACACCGGGGACTGCCTGCATGGATGTGACGACGGATTCTATAATCCCACGTGCGCGCATCCGTGCAGTAATACGTGCAGGAATAAACGATGCGTGAACGCCGGGAACAACTGCGTGGATGGGTGTGTCGCTGAATGCTACAACTTTCCGACCTGTGACAAGGCTTGTAATTCAAATTGTGTCAACTCCACGTGCGATGACATAGGTGGCGCCTGTAGTTACGGATGTCGCGTCGGTTACTATGGAAACCAATGCCAGTTGACGTGTCTCTTGAACAACACGTGCGTTAACAACACGTGCGACAGAACGCTTGGGTATTGCAGAGAATGCGACCTCCCTAAACCCGGATTCCAGTGCAGAGAGGCTGGTAGGTGTTAGGACGGGGATCAGGAAAATAAATCGCGCGTACATTAGTGCTTGCATGACGCTTACTTAAAAATCGGCAACCACGCTTGGTTAAGCTCACTAGAAAGCTTAGTGTGAGATGTGTTTTATGTTTTCTGTTTATTTAACCCGTTAACCCGTTTAATAGCTTAGCATGACATTTTACTATTTTATCTGATTGTGTTTTCTCAATATATGTTTTGTGTATAATCCTTTACCTTATACTTCCAATTTTAGTAAAATTAACTTACTTGTATTTTACTAATCTTCATTAATCTCATATCATTCTATTAAGTATATTGATATCACATATAAATCACTATTTCAGTAGAAAAGCTTAAGCGTAGAAAACACCTTATGTTTTATTAAATATGTAAACAATAAAACGGAAAGAGGCTCTTGGCTAGAAACATCAAACTTTAATTGGCATAAACCATATAGATTAACGTCTTAATTTTGTGTAGATCGAAACATAACCATACGCGCTTCAATATGATACGTTATACTTAATACACGTATGTCTACCCTCAATACATTTCTAAATTCACGGACCCAATATCATACCGTATGGGGTCATTTAGAAGCTGTGTTACGAATAATACATTTTATCAAAATCTATTTAGTGCTCTCTCGATCGTTACGGTATCAATGTCAATTACAGATAAATGCTTTGTATAGTGTGTTTTTTATGGTTGAAAACTGTAATGAGTACTTCTTTGAAACATTAAAAACATCATGACCAAAACTTAGTAAATATCTTCATTAATTAAATCCATTTTACACAACCATCATTCAATTATACGACAAAACGTTCTTAGCATAGTTAGTTGCTCATTTTTAGGTGAGTCCAAATTACTATAAACTAAGAATCACCGTTTTCATTGAATCTATTATCGAAGAAACGTCCACGTCTACACCAAACCAGACGGGAGGACATCACTTTAGCAAACAAAACATTACACAACAAAACACATTTCAAACCTTCAATACGTATTGAATATAAAAGCTGGCCATGCCCTGGTCTGAAACTGTATTCGTATTTTGCATACCAGTGAATGGTTACATAGCCATCCGCGTTTATTTTTCGTCGTGTGGTCGTGAAATATGTCTGTCCGTCGAATCTACATCTCATCAAGTTGTCAACCAATATGACGTCATCCATGTGACATCATCAATGTGTTGTCATCGTAACTGGACGTTTGATGGTGTGCGCTAACACTAACAGCGAAACATCCTCAATGCAATGCTAGGTAATTCACACACAATTAATATTCATTATCCGGCATTGCAGTGCCGGCTTTGAGACAATAAACATATGTACGGTGTACATTTAATAAAGTAACAACAAGGAAAATATAACACATTCTAATTTATATTTAAAAAAATATGTTTAGCTTGATGTGTATCATCATACCCGGCACTGCCATGCTTCGTGTGTGTCCATTCGATTGCTCATAATCTTTAATAATCTATTATTTTCTAATAAAACATTCTGAAATAATGAAACAACGTTGAAGAGAAAAGAAAAGAAAATATAAGGAGAACTAATCAAGCATTATATGTAGTTTAACTTCTATTTCCTACACTGTGTATGAGTGTCGAGTAATATAAAACAACTGTCAGTCCGAAATTTAATCTAGAAACTTCAAACCGCTGCGAAAGAGCGCACTATGACTCTGACACGCGTCGTGCAAAAATGGGTCTTATTTTACATGCGGCCTACTAAGCTCCAGAACATCCGCACTCTGGAGTAACCCTTTCCGCTACATTCATGCAAGGTCTCATGGTCCATTATGACCAGACTACGAGAATGCAGCGGCTAGGGTTGACCTACGCTGGCCGCATACTGGATACGACCCATTTTCGCACGACGCGGATCCATTTTTTTTTTCATTTCATATATATACACATATTTTTTTTGCGCTCAGACATCTGCGATCGATGTTTATTTATGTGTCGTCGTTTAATATAATACTTATTAATAAGTCAGATACTTATCTGCGTGTTAATGTGTATAACATATTTGTTTTCATGTCATCTGCATTAATATGCTGTTATACAATATTTTTAAGCCTAAACATTTGTTAATGAGATGAACATTGTTAACCAGTCGCACGTACTTCATGTGTAATCATCATTTTAACTTTATTCTTTAACAAAGCGGGAAGCGCCAAGAATTGTTCAACATTGTAAACAGCTCGCACGCATCGATACTGCTGCAGTAAAACAAATTAAAAGTGAGCCTCGTTCTGACAAACATTGGCTAAATGCATGTGCGTCAAGTATCGTCCCAGATAAGTCTGCGCAGACCGCACAGGCTAATCAGGGACGAAACTTTCTGCCTAAACTGGATGATTGTAAAGGAAATATTTCCCTTAAATAAAATTTTCCTAAAAACTGATAAAGTCGAACCAGATAAGCCAGGGTGGACTGCACGGTATAATCTGGTGCGACTTTTTATGCACATGTATTAAAAAAACCAGTTGTCCGAAAACAAGGTTCGATTTATAATAAGCCATAATATCCGATTATGAGTTTTGCCTCCGTTTATCAAAATTATTAAATTGCTATCATGTAAACGATGTTGAATACCAGTTACTCCTTGGTTTCAGCATGTGATGTAAGTTTCTATGGTAACTTCTGTACCACGCCCTGCCCAGGGGGTAGCAACTGCTCAGGAAGCACATGTGAGCGATACACGGCGATGTGCAAAGGGTGTATCAGCGGCCGTTATGGCGACCACTGTGAGAGAACATGCTCCAACTGTGCTAGTGGCGTCTGTGATCAGACTTTCGGTGTTTGCCAAGGCGCATGCGTGGACGGCTATTTCGGGGAAACGTGTGACACCCGTTGCGGCAATCGATGCACGCGCTGTGCGCAGTTTACTGGAGCGTGTCTGGTTTGCAATGTCGGAGCTCACGGAACTTATTGTGAATTCAATTGCAGTAACCAGTGCCTCCCGTTGTCGTCAGGTATCATTTCCTGTAACAAGGTGAACGGGTACTGTGACAGCGGCGCATGCGTGCCAGGATTCTATCGACCCACGTGTACCTCGTTATGCAGTTCGAATTGTAAGGATGTCGTCTGCGAACTTCAGAGCGGAAACTGCACAAACGGTTGCAACGTCGGCTGGTTTGGAAGGTTCTGTGACGGTACATGTAGCGCAAACTGCGTGAATCGGAACTGCCTAGGTTCTGCTGATAGCTGCCTGGAGGGATGCGTGCCCGAAATGTATGGTCCCCAGTGCAACATTCCGTGCAATTCTAACTGTTCGACAGGCGTCTGTTAGATCACCGAATACTGCACCCGCGGATGCCTTCTCGGGTGGTACGGCGACATGTGCGACCGGATGTGCAACGCCACGTGCACGGATGGGCGGTGTAGCAGGACGCTGGGGGTTTGTGAAGAGTGCAGCAAGACCAATCCGTCACCGCTCTGTAGAACTTCCGGTAAGTATCATAAGATGTGATTTTATGACGTCAAGTCCATATGTTACATCGTCCGTTTAAACGAAATATATGTTTTCATAATACAAGAATGTCTAAATACAAGGTTTTTGTACATATTTAACAAACGACAAACGGGTACACATGGACTAGATATTTTTTATTATGAGGAACGAATATCTGCTTAACCCATTCCGGATACGCTTGACTTGTGTCATCTAAACACAAAACCTTTAAAACTGCAACAATAACGCAAACTTGACCAGCACCAAAGAAACACAATTAAAACCAAGTGTGCGTATTGTTTAGTAAATTACGATACAACACAAACATACAATGTCTGAAGAATGGTCACAACAAAATTTATTCCTCTTTTCAGTCATTCTATATACATGTATCATTTTGCATTTAATATTAGCAGCGCTCTGAGAATACGGGGCTAAATGCATGTGCGAACCGTATCGTCATAGATTAGCCTGTACAGTCTGCATAGGCTAATCAAGGACGACACTTTCCGCCTTTACTGGATTTTCGCTAAGAAGATACTTTTTTGATCGAAAAATACCATAACAGCGGAAAATGTCGTCCCTGATTGGCCTGTGCGGACTGCAAAGGCTTATCTTGGACGACACTTTACGCACATGCATTAAGACTGGTTACCACAGAGCGCTTCTCAAATACTAATATTTTGTAAATTTATTTTGTCTTCAAATAATACTCACATCAAAATGTCATTTGGTTATTCCTGATTTGTGTGTCAATACTAAATTAACATGGAGTAATCACGTTTTCTAACACATACTGGGTTTATTTAAATAACATTTTGAGATTATTCTGTTCGCATTACGTCTTAATGTTGTAGAAACTAGTCTTTTTAGTGGAAGTTTTTGTTGTGATACTTAGGGTATATTTGTCATTTGAAAAATAAAGAGTGTTATTAAAAAATGTTCATTACTTGTGTTTTCTTTGATGTTGGTATCCATGTGTGTGTACGTATCTGGATTTTAACCCTCCTGAATCAGTGCGATGATGACATTTCTTTGGTAATAGCATGTGCTAATAATTAGATACTGACTTAAAGAACAGTCGTCTATATGACATAGGTCGTGGTGTTGACTTATGTGTTTCTTTCCTATGTTTTATTTACAGCTTGTCCCGCCGGACTGACCGGAACCTTCTGTAACGTATCATGCAGCAGCAATTTCTTCGCCGAAAATAAATGCGGCCGCTATACCGGAACCTGCATCGGTTGTCTCGTCGGTCGCTATGGCGACCAGTGTGAAAGGCAATGTGACACCTGTCTGGCGGGAACCAAGTGTCAACAGGTTGACGGACGGTGTGATGATGAATGCATGCCGGGATATTACGGCTCCTTTTGCCGACAGAGCTGTACCACGTGTATCACGTGCACGAAGTCGACCGGTCTATGTACAACGTGCACCCGCGGGCAATACGGAGAGTTGTGCCAGTACAACTGCAGTCGCGCATGCGTGCCGGTAGGGAGCATCATTTCCTGTGACATCGTAACGGCCGACTGCGCGTCCCGTCAGTGTACGGCCGGTTACTGGGACACGGACTGTTTTTCGTTCTGTAACCCGAATTGCGGCAGAAGTAACACGACGGGTCTGGTTTCGTGTGACTTCCTGACTGGTCGGTGTAGCTCGGAGTGCGTTTCCGGTTGGTACGGGAGCCACTGTGACAGGAAGTGTGAATCTCTTTGTTATGATGGCAGGTGTGACCGGAACCAGGGCGTCTGTGTGGAATGTCTGAAGCCAAACCCTGACTTCAACTGCCCCTCCGGACGTGAGTATTACACACATCAGGTCGTTAATTTAATATATAAACAAAATGAACCACACACAGTCAGACAAACACGCTTGCGCACGCACGCACAAACACACAAAACAACTACTTTACATTAAAATGTATACATGCTATTTTTGTTTTCAATTTTATTAATATTTTATTCAGATACAGCCTTTAATAATATACGTACATACAACATATGCAACATTAGCGGTGTGGAAAAACGCCCATAAATCAACCACCTCACACAAGAGAACACACGACTCTACTATTATGAATGAATTTTGGAATAAATAACATCTGTATTGATTCGAGCTAATTCTCATTGGCGTTGTTTGTATGTCGCATCATTGGGTGTCATATTGGTGTGGCCTATGCAGCGTATGTGTTAGCATGCAACATAGCGAGTGTGCAGCATATCGATATATATATTTTCCAGACTGGTCTATCTTAATCAATAAAGTTGCCATTGCACAATTCATACTAACATTATTGCACTAATGACATCCTATATATATTATATATATTACTGCACTGTTCATACTGAATAATATTTGTAACGCATTTCAGGGCACATTGATAAGTTATGAAATAATGATTTCATTGTTCCTTGTGGTTTCTTTGCACGAATGTTGGCAGGTTGATTAAAATGTACATAATGGAATGTCGGAACAGCTTTTTGGGGTAATTTAACTGTTCCTCAATTATATTAATCGTATTAAGCCGCAGTCTGGGAAACGGAACTTCCGCACATGCTCATCAGGGACGACACCTGTATGATATTTGTCGCTTAAAGAAAGTTTCTTTTTAGCGAAAATCCATATAAGGCGGAAAGTTTTTTCAATGATAAGCCTGTTCGGACTGCACAGGCTTATCTGTGACGTACTTGCATTAAGCCCTGTTTTCAGAGAACGGGGCTGATATGTTTTCCTTGTTCCAGTTTGCACAGAGGGCTACTACGGCCAGAGCTGTCAGACCCTCTGCTCCACGGGTTGTGTACGCACGTGTGACCGGTACACCGCCAAGTGTGCCAACTGCAGGGACGGGCTGTGGGGAGACACGTGCGACAAGAACTGTACCGTCACGAACTGCAAGGTAAACGGTCTTAACTAAATACCGTGGTCTCTTAACCTTTATGATAAGGGATCAATGACTTTTTTCCATTATGTTAATTATAAAAAATCAATGTAATAAATAAACTATTTATCATGAATCAATGCCATCGTGTCCTAATCCGGTATTGCTAGACCGTTAGTGCATATTTACATCAAGACTTCCATAGAGGTTGTGCTAAAGAAGAAATTATTTGACCACGTTGACCCATTGATGAAACGGTTACATTTCATTCCATACGAAACTCGCTCTGGGAAGACTGTGCCTAATTCATGTGCGTAAAGTGTGCAGTCCGCAAAGGCTAATCAGCGACGACACCTTTTGACTTAACTAGGGTTTCTTTAATAAACAGACTTCTTTTAAACGAAAAATACAATGAAAGTGGAAAGTGTCAGCCCTGATTAGGTGTGCGGACTGCACATGCTTATCTGGAACAATAATGCGCGTGCATTAAGCTCAGTTTTACCGCAAAAAGGCTCATAAGTTTATTTGTGGTTTGCAGGTATGAAGTCAGTCTAGCGGGCAGTGTAACGAATGTGCTGCAGGCGAATGGGCGCTCAGCTGCTCCGCGGATTGTGGACGATGTTCGCCGGAAGCGTTTGGTATCGACCGATGTGACATAAACACCGGGATCTGCAACACTGACTCCTGGCTACCGGGTTACCATGGAAACAGGTGTCAGAACACGTGCGGCTTTACCTGCAAGGATTCCACTTCCGGTGTTAACGAATGCAACCGGAACACGGGGATTTGCACGAACGGTTGCGATATCGGGTACTACGACGTCTACTGTGACAAGAATTGTAGCGACAGATGTAGAAACAGAGACTGCGCGACGACCGCCAACGATTGCCGCCAGGAATGCGCGTACGGTTACTATGGCGTCGGCTGCCTGACGGCCTGTCCGTCAAACTGTGTGGGTTGGGATTGTGACGGGAACACAGGCGCTTGTAATATCGCATGCGCGGACGGTTTTTATGGCGCGCAATGCACGAATCCGTGTATAACCACGTGCATTGACGGTAAATGCGACAAAAATACGGGCTTTTGTTTAGAATGTTCGCAGTCAACGCCCAGGCAGTCGTGGTACTGTCGGACATCAGGTAAAAATTCTTTATTTATTTTAAATAAAGTTTATGTGAGTCTCATACATGAGCGTTGTTTCCTTACTATGTAATCCGTCATGACTGATTTCTTTCTAATTTATTTCATTGGTATGTCTCCCTTATTTTTCATTACGGGGTTTTCTTCATTATCCCGTTACTGCACATGTAACACGCGTGGTTTAAGGGTTGTTTATTATACAACTCTAACTTGAAGACTTTTGGTAACGACGTAAATCTGCTAAACTGACTTCACTTTTGCTTGAGCCTCGTTCTGGGAAAACATGGTTGAATGCATGTGCGTAGTGTCGTCCTCAATTAGCCTGTGCAGTCCGCAAAGGCTAATTGAGGACGACACTCGTCGTTTAGAAAAGACTTCTTTAAAACGAACAATTGCATAAAATCGTCCGTGATAAGCCGTTGTGGAATGAACTAGCAATTCTTGTATGACTCTTTACAAACATGCATTAAGCCCAGTGTCGCAGAACGCGGTGTCTTTGTACTTAATTTACAATGGCTTTGGTCTAAAAACTGGTGGCTATTTTTGTTTCTATAAAACAAGCTAGAGTAACATGTCAAACTGATTAATTTTAATAAATATATCCCAATAAGCTAATAAGCCAGATATATATGAAAGGTTTGTAAAATTAAGCATGGACGTGTGTTTTTTTTTCAGTACTTCATTATAGCTGTGCAATTTAAGTTTTGTTGTTTACAAAAATAATCATATAACCCCATCATCATATTATTAATGATATACATGTAACTAAAATTAGCCATTTACCAGCTATGATACGTATTAATAATGAAAAAGAAGAAACTGTTATTAAAATACAAAGTTTTGCATAGTCGCAAGGTGTGAATGGCGTTGATGAGTGGAAATGTAGTTGTAGTTTAGAGCTTGTATATAACACATGGGAAATTGAGGGAAAACGTAGATGTACACGTAGTAGCTGTTGTTTTATAAACAAATGATGCATATAGAAACAATAACCTTGAATAAGTATGCATGATATAGAATCATAGTAAAGAGTTCTAATGAAAAAAATTATCATGAAAAGCAAACATTTTTTGGTATCTTAATCGAGACCACTGTCTTATTGAAAATTATGAGTTATTTCTTATTTCCACTATCTAAAATCGCAAAGTGCGCAGTAGACAATGATCTTTCGGTAGGCTAGTGGCATAACTTTACAAACAATTATAAACGTCTTGACAATTGTTCTATTAACAACAGAGAACAAAAGTAAACATATACAATATTTTTATGATATTTCGACCGTTTTGCTGACTGTATTTACAGCTTGCCCAACTTGTACATATGGACTTTTCTGTAACCAGTCGTGTGCTGCCGGATGTGCGGGCACTTGTCACAGATAATCCTCTGTTTGCACCGGATGTGACGATGGTACGTCATTATTTACGCTATCATACAGAAGATTTAGTTTCTAGCGCGTTATTATTGCAATGCAATAATAATAATATTATTATTATTTTATTATAATACTTATTTTCATTTTGTATCCAGGTTCCTATATGATACATATCTAATTTAATAAAGAGTGGTTAAACTGGCTCGTTATGTGTCAGTTTCAGTCGTATGAAGTTACTAGCAATCGCTGTTCTTATTGTCCCCTACCGGTTTCACCGGAGGGGACTTGTGGTTTGCGCTCTGTGTGGTCTGTCTGTGTCAGTCCGACCCACAGTGTCCTGGATCCTGCGATAACTTTAAGTTCTACATTTTTTTATGAAACTTAAAACATGGATAGATGGCAATATGAACATTATGCACGTCATTTCATTTTGTTCCTACGTCAAAAATTATGGTTGCTATGGCAACAAATATATAACAAAATCTGACAATGGTGGATCTGGTAGGGGACATATATTGCTTGTCAATAGTCTTGTTATTCATCCTATTTTGGTTTTAAGGTTTTAAAATACTTACTGAATTACGTTACATTGCATTCATTAAGATATCATTTTATAATGCAAATACAAACTTGTAAGTATCAGATTGTGCGATAATAAATCGACTGGTTTGATAATGTTCGTTCAATTCATTTCCAGGATTGTACGGACCACAGTGTTCGCTGATCTGCGGAAAATGTTCTCCAATTAGATGTGACCAAAACACAGGCTCGTGCAGCGTCTGTCAGAACGGTTACTACGCCGGCGGATGCAACACCCCGTGCCTGTTCGCGAACTGTGACACTTGCAACAAAGACAGCGGCCAGTGCAGTACGTGCAAGACTGGTTTCTACGGAACCCGGTGTGACCTGAGTTGTAGCCCAAACTGCGCCGCTAACATCAACGGTGTGATATCGTGCAGTAAAGATCTCGGGCTCTGTGATGAGCAGAGATGCAGGCCGGGATACTGGGACACCACGTGCACTATTCAGTGCAGCGCCGCCTGTCTAAGGGACAGCGCCGGTAACCGGATATGCCAGTTCAGCAACGGCACTTGTATCGTGGGATGTGAGGATACCTACTTCGGGTCGGAGTGCGGTCAGAGCTGCAGCGCCACCTGTGTAGCCAGACAGTGCGGTCGCACAGGTGTGTGCTCCGCCCAGGGTTGTGTAACGGGTCGCTATGGTGACAGGTGCGAGTTCTCATGTTTGGACACGTGCAACGACAACACGTGCGGCAGGACTTCCGGTGTATGTGATGAATGCAACAAACTTCCACAGCTGCAGAGCGCGTTATGCAGAACGGCAGGTAAGTCTCCGTCTGTCTGAATGTACGTCTTGTTTGCGTTTAGTAGATGTAGTAACATGTTTACGTTCGTGCTGTACGAAATTTTCGCGCGTTCATCTTTTTCTCAGCCCGCATGCGACTTTCTATTGTATTTTGAGCCTGGAACCAACAATGTAGTCGTCAACGTAGACAGCGAATCGTTATTCGTTTTCGCTATTTTATAAAACTATTATGTAGCTGGTGTTAGTGCTTTGAAAAGAAATTGTGTACGTTAACGTAAGTAATAAAATGGAATAGCAATCTGATATTTCATTGACCTGTTTTGCTTTGGGCAAGGTTGCCGTAGTTTCTTTACTACATATATTGAATTATCGTTTGAATGATTTCATTTGTTTGCTTATTATTTAAAGTAGATCTTTTAAATGAGTCTTTCTAACACATGGCGTAGTGACATTGCAATATGATTTATACAATTTAGCGTGATTAATTTCTCATTAGAAATCTGTATTGTATTCAACGTTGAATCAATAATGACAATAAAATTTCCTGATATGATTATGAACAATGTCTGGAATGTTTTCGTGCAGACATATACGTACATAATTAGGCTACTGTTATGATGTTTTTTTTATACACATGTTTTGCCCTAATTGTGGCTTAAGCTTCTTTGCTTTCTGCTTTATGATATATAGCATGAACCATTTGAACCGCATTCCTTTCTCATTTTCATATGAAAAAAAATCAAGAAATTAAAATAATAATATTTTTTAAACAGCATATTAAAGAAATAATTTAAATCTATCACCATATTAATAAACATACATATTGCTTTAAAACTAATTTTATTGAAATGTACAGTAGTTACGTCTGTTTACGTGTAAGGCTAAAGGTTGACCCGTGGATTGGAATGTTATGCGCAAGTATGAGTCTTTATGTACAATCTATCATCATTATTTTTGTGATATTTAAGGTGGCAATAGTTATGTTGAACATGTACGATGCTATTGCGTGCCCAATCACCTAGTACAGTCCTCTTTCCCGACAGCGTGTGGCTGTTGCTTTGGTTGGTGGTAATCATACCGGAACGGTGGCGTTTGTTCCGGATACTCCGGTTTTCCCAACATCTCACAACCACGCCAAACATTAATATATTTCTGTAAGTGAAAACCTCTTTGCACGAAGATGCAGCTATGATTCGAAATTCGTCCAAACTTTCGCGGGTCTAGTACGTTAATTCGTTAAAAGTGATAGGGTGCACTCTGGGTCCACGTATAATGTAGCCTCTGGCTCGGAAATGACGTCGCAAACTTCGGTATACACACACACAGACAAAAGATGGAAAAGCATTCTTTAAAGTTGTATGATAGTCAACGTCAGCATGGGCTTATTCCCCGTTGTTTTTCAGTGATATTCACACTCCGTTTGAAGGTCACAGGTTTTCCTGTGGAGACAAAAACTGTTGCCATTAAAGGCGGTTTCCACATCATTCCAAATGTCCGTCTTTCTTTACAGGGCTTTAAAATCACTTCATAACATACAACAGTGGGTTTCCTTTATTTTTAAGTCTAAATCAATGCATCATATATTGTGATTGTATTTTTTAATGTGAGGATTTATTTTATGATTCCTTTTTTATCAAATGAATTCACTTTGATAAAAAAATTGTCCTAATCAATAAAAGCACAACCTTGTATTTACTTATGTATCCATTTCTTATATCGTCTACTGAATGTAATAACGAGGGTAACTGACATTTTGTGAATTGTTCAGGAATGCATATTTTCTGACATTTTCTGAAATACAGTAAGAGCACTTACGTTATATTTTGCATTAAAATATTTCAGTGTTGAAATTATGGTAACTGCTCCTTTCTTAATGTGTTATTGTTTTAAAAAAGACATACCAATTTGGCGTTTTGTTTCGTTTTTCAAGTGTTATTATAATACTAATCAGAAAATTTGAATTCGAAAAAATGTTTATAATTTTAATAAAACAGTGTTTTGCCTCTCCTGAAAATTTCACAAAATGTCAGTTACGCTACTTTTTACATTCAAGAAAATGACATGTGTTTGTAATGTCAATTTCAAAAATTAAGTAAAAACATTATTTTTACCAATAAGGTTGACTTAATATTTTAACAGTTGATGTATGTCACTTTAATAAACACAAAAATGGAAAAAAATAAAAATGTCAGTTTCATGAATTATTACATTCAGTAGACGATATGATATTGCTACACGTTTAAAATTCATTATACAATATAAATTTTATATTATCTTTAAAAATTATGCTAAACTTTTATACATGAAAGCAGCCATTGTAATAATTTTATAAATTTGCACAAATATGATATCAAGACCATGCTATGCACCTAGACATGGGCCTTCTCAATAAACTCTATTAAAATTCATAGAAGACTGTTCGCGAAGATTGGCGTCATCTCGCATCAAGCAATGCATGCTCCAATTTAAATTTCAGCGGTTAAATTAAAGGCGATTGAAGTTTTGTCTACTTCGATGTCGCGAAGACAGAGATAAATAACGTTCATTCCAATTTAAACATATCATATCATATTCATTTATATTGTAACGTTATATAAAGCTTAAGCGACTACATAATACATATTTAAATGCACTAATGCACAAAAATAAACACGGGAGAAGGGGGGATAAACACAGGGGGTGGCGCACAGCAATATTATTTGAAAAGTCTCCATTAAGCACATTTACTTACAATTTCCCACAAAGTCTCTCACACACCATGTTACGGTCCGCTTTCAGAATGCGGAGCAGGCCTTACAGGTTTGTTTTGCAACGTGTCATGTCCGACAAACTGCCAGGGTGTATGTGGCCGCTATACGCAGAAATGCACCGCATGTCAGAGCGGTTACTATGGAAACACATGTCAGAGCACGTGCGGGAATTGCGCGAGCAGAATCTGTTACCAAGAAAACGGAACTTGAGTTGAGGCGTGTATCGACGGATATTATAGCGACATGTGTAGGACCAGTTGTAATTATATGGGATGCCAGACGTGTTTCCGTGGAAACGGGGAGTGTGACATATTTGAGCAGGGACGCTGGGGGACCACTTGTTCGGCGAACTGCAGCACCGGATGTTCCCCCTCGGCTTACGAGAGAATATACTGTAACAAGACTTCCGGTGTATGCGTAGTTGGCGCGTGCTCACCGGGATTCTACAATATCGACTGTACCGCGAGATGCGACGTGCACTGTAGGACGGATGGGAACGGAAAACGGAACTGCAACTTTCTTACCGGAGTTTGTCGAGACGGCTGCGAGGCCGGGTTCTACAGCGACTTCTGTGATAAATCTTGCGGAGAAAACTGCCAGGGAAATGTGTGTGAGCGCACCGGTCAGTGTTTCCGCGACCTTGGTTGCAGGCCTGGGTTCTACGGACCCACTTGCAGCCTCAACTGTACTACAACCTGTACTGACGACGCTTGTAACATAGATGATGGCATGTGCGATGAGTGCAAGAAGGTCGCCGAGTTACAAACACCGCTGTGCAGATCCGCTGGTAAGTGTCAATAGAAGATTCAAGGTAAATATTTTAAATTTTTATTTATTATACACCGCTTTTTCACGAAAATAAATATCGTTTATTTTCCACCATGTTAGACAAATAGTAAATGCATGCACTTCAAAATCATTTTCATTCGTTGGACAAATTTTTTTGTTGAGTTCGTTAGTTGAGCGATCAACGAATTTAAATAAACACATCGGACGCAAATTCGGTCTTCGTTTTCGAGAATCACAAATCCAAGAATGTAGGTGTCCAGTTAAACCACAAAATGTCAGGCCAACGAATATCAATCATTTTACCGCATTTGTGTGTGTTTATTTCAGTGTGCTATCCCAACGCTACAGGCTATTTCTAAGGGACAAACTGCGAGGTACGTTGTCCACTGAACTGCGTAAGTTCCTGCCACCGTTATTCGGCGAAGTGTGACGTATGTCCTGCCGGCTACTGGAATCTCACCTGCAACAGCCGATGTGGGCAGTGCTCCATCAACGTATGTAACCAGACCACCGCCGTTTGCCTTGGAGACTGCAATCCCGGTTACTATGGCGACACGTGCAACACGTCATGTCCGTTCCCGGGCGCCGCAACGTGTGAGAGACTCAGAGGCGCGAGCGTAACGTGCAAGCCGGGTCTGTACGGTCAGAACTGCCTGTCGAATTGCAGCAGGAATTGTCTCCCTTCATCGGGCGGCCAGATCACGTGCAACAAGTTGTCGGGCTCGTGCGACTCCCAGCAACAGCACACATTACTGACGTCAATCGTGACGAATGCGATGATTTAAAAATTATGTTCGACTTCATTTCACCACGATATTGTTTCTTTAACACGGGAGATACACGTTTTATGTTGCATGTTGGATGTGGCTGTTTTCAAAGCAGGTTGCTTGAAATTAGAAGACATATTGTGTACAAACCTTAATCAAGAAAATATAACGCATGTTTTTGGTTTGTTTGTATTTTGACAATTTGGCTCAGCTTTCATCGAAGTATTTATCATGGATTTGTTTACACATGTTTTTTAAGTATGAAATTGGTAAAGGTAGTCTATGTTTTATAAAAATATGGGAAAAAAACACCAAAAGCAGCGATTATATATATGCACTTTAAGCACTTTACATTCACTTATAACACACTACATGTCCAGCAGAACATTTTACACTGTTACTGGTATACGACCAGTTTTTCCCGTTTTCTCAGCCAATCAAGCCATAATTATGTTTCCTTGCATATAGTACGTGGCTGCTAAACATTCACTTAACAAGCAGGGCACTTTAATCGACCACCAAATCGATCAGTAACACATAGTCCGCTGTTAATAATATTGACAAATATTGTAGTTTTTTTTCTTCAAATAATTAACATGATCTTATTTGGCATTTGAGTGTGCAGTGTGTTTAATCTGAGATTGGTTTGTCATTCCGTTTACATTTATTTAATTTTGTTAAGACTCACTTTAAATTGTGTTGTGATTTGCAAATGTGTGTTCACCGCATGCACTGTTTCCTTTCACGCACGCATGTACTTTTGTTTAATAAAATCATTGACCTTAGTTGTTTCTTTTTTATTTGTTAACGTTATTCTTAAATACATTTGTTTCTTAGCTCTTGCAAATGGTTTTATACTTAGTCGTACATATTAGTATTTTCTTGGTTAAAGAACACGTCTATGTAAGAGGTTGCTTTGTTTTTGTCAAAGTTAACACTTCAATATTACCTTTTCCCTTTCGCTTTGCATGTTTACTTTCTCTACATTATGTTTGGGATTTCAGCCTGTCCTGTGGGCAAACACGGCCTTTTTTGTAAATACAACTGTTCAAGCACGTGCAGTAACACGTGCGGACGCATGACGCTCATATGTGACTCGTGCAAACCCGGCTACAATGGTAACCAGTGCGAGTCACGTTGTCTAAACTGCGATCAAGGCACGTGCGCACAGTCTACGGGCACGTGCGACCTACGATGCGTGGACGGGTTCTACACAGACACGAGCTCGAAACCATGTTTACAACCGGGCTGTTTGTCATGTCAAAGGCAAAGCGGACAATGTGTCACGTGCAAGACGGGCCTGTACGGAACCAACTGTGACCTCAACTGTAGCGCTCAGTGCCTTCCATCTAACACGGGGATAATCTCCTGCAACAAGACTAATGGAGCGTGTCTAATGGCAGCTTGCAAACCAGGTTACTATGGCAACGCCTGTGTGACCCGTTGTCCTTTTACTGCCTGCCTAACGCCAATGATAATTTAGTTCGCTGCGACTTCACTTCCGGAACTTGTACAGAAGGCTGCATCGACGGACGGTTTGGACCCATGTGCGAGCGCCAGTGCAATCAGACCTGTGCCGGAAGTGCAAAGCGCTGCCAGAGAGACGGCGTGTGTAGCGACGGTTGCATTAATGGTTACTATGGGGACTATTGTCAGCACGCGTGCGCGGATACCTGCACGGATAATACGTGCGACCGGAAGTCAGGCATCTGCGCGGACTGTCTACAGGATCGCACGCCCCTCTGCCGCGACGCAGGTATGGTATCCGAAACCGGAATTATGGTTAACCTATCACGACACCCGCACCTTCGCCCATGATATAATGATGTTCTGTTCCATATACCTCGCAGTCATATCTACTTATGTATACATACTACCATGTCTTGTGTGTGACGCCTCTCGTTGTAGTTTTGTCTTTTGCTTGGGCAATCTTGCTTTTCTAACGCATTTCGATCTAATATCAGTAACCTATTTGCTTACTAGTTTTATTTATAATTGTAATAACATCAAACTATGTATGCACATGCATCGTTAACGTGTATGCTTATGTTACACTGTGACGCACCTTGATATTTGTTCCACGTACTATTTAATGTAGTTGCAGGTACATCGGGTATGTTAATCTTCTAAAACATTTGCATCGGGAATTTATGGAGTTTTTAATTTACAATATGCATTCATTCCATGACATATTATTTATATAATTATTGTGAAGATGTTATGTTAATTACTGAGGTTTTGAACATATCCAGTCTGATTCATACCTATTGTATTTAAGTCAATCAATCAAGCTCCGTTCCGTGTTTGGCTGGCACGTTTGTACATTTGAGTCTTGATATGTGAAAACGGACTGCACAGGCTAATATGGGTCGACACTTTACGCACATGCATTCAGCCCCGTTTTCCCAGAGCGAGACTCAATAACATTAGGTAGACCGGTTTAAATATGCGACGTAATGCGCCATGAAGTATTTACAACTAAAATCACAAGTGATGTTTTATAAACATGTCCATCAACATCATTCGTGTTCATGTCAATTGGTTAAATTATAGCTTAATCGAACAAGATGTTTCTATTTAAAAATCCTTATCATATATGTGAAACAATTTTCGTTTTAAGATAAACTATATCAATGGTTATCTAGAACATTTGCAAAAGACACTTTTTCTTGGATCGTTCTGCAAAGGTTACATCTGATTTTTTAAATATTATTATCATACGTTATGGTAGTATTAAAACGCCCTTATGGAAAGTTACCGCTGTTGACACCAAATTCGCCAACCAAATGTTTATGAATTATTGTTATACATCCTTTATATTGAAAATAGGAATTTATAGCGTAAATGTATAATTGGTATATGCAGACATTATAATAATGCTATACTAAAAACGTCAATGTCCATCGCAAATACAAATGATTCCCGTTCTGGAAAAACCGGGCTTAATGTGTGTGCGTAAATTGTCGTCTACGATTAGCCTGTGCAGTCCGCATCAAAAGCGACATATTTCTCCTAAACTGGAATATCGCGAAGAGAAGTGCTCTTTCAAATTAAAAACAACAACAACATAAAGGCAGAAAGTATCGTCCCTGATTAGCTTGTGCGAACTGTACCGGCTAATCTTGGACACTTTACGTTAAAACCTCTTTCTCCCAGAGCGCGACTCAAATGCATTCGAATTGCTGTCGTGTAAAATGTTCGCTGTATGTTTTGTCTCTACCTTTTCAGTGTGCCCCGCAACAACCACTGGACTCTACTGTAACCAGACTTGCCCTCAGAACTGTCTCAACGGCCTCTGCAACCGCTACACTGCCCGATGTGACGCATGCGCAAACGACTGGTGGGGCGCAAACTGCGCCTCAGTATGCGGAAACTGTATGGGCGACAAGTGTAACCAAGATACGGGTGCCTGTGCGAGCGGATGTGACGACGGGTATTATTCATTGACCTGTACAACGCCGTGCAGGTACTCCGGTTGTCAGGCGTGTGATAACCTCGGGGAATGCGTCTCTTGCAAGCAAGGCAAATACGACACCCTATGCAGTCTGAACTGTAGCGACAAATGCCTTCCACGGGCAGCGGACGGACGCGTGTACTGCGCTAGGGAGAATGGAGTCTGTAGTGAAGGCCAGTGCGTCCCTGGTTACTTCAGATCAACATGCACGGAGCGATGCAATTGCAACTGCGGTATGAACTCCCTGTCTATACGTTCGTGTAATATCGACACCGGACGTTGCACAGAGGAATGCGAGCAGACATGGTTCGGACCCAGCTGCGACATCAGGCGCCCAGTGAACTGCACTAATCAAAACTGTAACAGGACGGGGGAGTGTCGCCAAGGGTGCAATGCCGGATATTGGGGTGCAAGGTGCGAGCTGACATGCACAGTAACGTGTAACGATGGAACCTGCGACCAAGCACTCGGGTCTTGTCTTGAATGCAACAAACCCAATCCTACCCTGCTGTGTCGTGATGCAGGTACAAATACGAATACCGGCTCTGAATGACTCACCGAAAATTGACTTAACTTTGATTCGCCAAAAGAATTCAAATTTAAATGAAAGCAAAGGTCAACATACAAATGAATGAGTTGCACATCGAAGAGCAGTCAAACAAAAGTATTAAACCTATAAAGTCTTAAACAATATAATAATTATTATTATTTTATTATAATACTTATTTTCATTTTGTATCCAGGTTCCTATATGATACATATCTAATTTAATAAAGAGTGGTTAAACTGGCTCGTTATGTGTCAGTTTCAGTCGTATGAAGTTACTAGCAATCGCTGTTCTTATTGTCCCCTACCGGTTTCACCGGAGGGGACTTGTGGTTTGCGCTCTGTGTGTCTGTCTGTGTCAGTCCGTCACACTTTCCTGGATCCTGCGATAACTTTAAAAGTTCTACATTTTTTTATGAAAATTAAAACATGGATAGATGGCAATATGAACATTATGCACGTCATTTCATTTTGTTCCTACGTCAAAAATTATGGTTGCTATGGCAACAAATATATAACAAAATCTGAAAATGGTGGATCCGGTAGGGGACATATATTGCTTGTCAATAGTCTTGTTATTCATCCTATTTTGGTTTTAAGGTTTTAAAATACTTACTGAATTACGTTACATTGCATTCATTAAGATATCATTTTATAATGCAAATACAAACTTGTAAGTATCAGATTGTGCGATAATAAATCGACTGGTTTGATTATGTTCGTTCAATTTATTTCCAGGATTGTACGGACCACAGTGTTCGCTGATCTGCGGAAAATGTTCTCCAATGAGATGTGACCAAAACACAGGCTCGTGCAGCGTCTGTCAGAACGGTTACTACGCCGGCGGATGCAACACCCCGTGCCTGTTCGCGAACTGTGACACTTGCAACAAAGACAGCGGCCAGTGCAGTACGTGCAAGACTGGTTTCTACGGAACCCGGTGTGACCTGAGTTGTAGCCCTAACTGCGCCGCTAACATCAACGGTGTGATATCGTGCAGTAAAGATCTCGGGCTCTGTGATGAGCAGAGATGCAGGCCGGGATACTGGGACACCACGTGCACTATTCAGTGCAGCGCCACCTGTCTAAGGGACAGCGCCGGTAACCGGATATGCCAGTTCAGCAACGGCACTTGTATCGTGGGATGTGAGGATACCTACTTCGGGTCGGAGTGCGGTCAGAGCTGCAGCGCCGCCTGTGTAGCCAGACAGTGCGGTCGCACAGGTGTGTGCTCCGCCCAGGGTTGTGTAACGGGTCGCTATGGTGACAGGTGCTAGTTCTCATGTTTGGACACGTGCAACGACAACACGTGCGGCAGGACTTCCGGTGTATGTGATGAATGCAACAAACTTCCACAGCTGCAGAGCGCGTTATGCAGAACGGCAGGTAAGTCTCCGTCTGTCTGAATGTACGTCTTGTTTGCGTTTAGTAGATGTAGTAACATGTTTACGTTCGTGCTGTACGAAATTTTCGCGCGTTCCTCTTTTTCTCAGCCCGCATGCGACTTTCTATTGTATTTTGAGCCTGGAACCAACAATGTAGTCGTCCACGTAGACAGCGAATCGTTATTCGTTTTCGCTATTTTATAAAACTATTATGTAGCTGGTCTTAGTGCTTTGAAAAGAAATTGTGTACGTTAACGTAAGTAATAAAATGGAATAGCAATCTGATATTTCATTGACCTGTTTTGCTTTGGGCAAGGTTGCCGTAGTTTCTTTACTACAAATATTGAATTATCGTTTGAATGATTTCATTTGTTTGCTTATTATTCAAAGTAGATCTTTTATATGAGTCTTTCTAACACATGGCGTAGTGACATTGCAATATGATTTATACAATTTAGCGTGATTAATTTCTCATTAGAAATCTGTATTGTATTCAACGTTGAATCAATAATGACAATATAATTTCCTGATATGATTATGAACAATGTCTGGAATGTTTTCGTGCAGACATATACGTACATAATTATGCTACTGTTATGATGTTTTATTTATACACATGCTTTGCCCTAATGGTGGCTTAAGCTTCTTTGCTTTCAGCTTTATGATATATAGCATGAACCATTTGAACCGCATTCCTTTCTCATTTTCATATGAAAAAAAATCAAGAAATTAAAATAATAATATTTTTTAAACAGCATATTAAAGAAATAATTTAAATCTATCACCATATTAATAAACATACATATTGCTTTAAAACTAATTTTATTGAAATGTACAGTAGTTACGTCTGTTTACGTGTAAGGCTAAAAGTTGACCCGTGGATTGGAATGTTATGCGCAAGTATGAGTCTTTATGTACAATCTATCATCATTATTTTTGTGATATTTAAGGTGGCAATAGTTAGGTTGAACATGTACGATGCTATTGCGTGCCCAATCACCTTGTACAATCCTCTTTCCCGACAGCGTGTGGCTGTTGCTTTGGTTGGTGGTCATCATACCGGAACGGTGGCGTTTGTTCCGGGTACTCCGGTTTTCCCAACATCTCACCACCACGCCAAACATTAATATATTTCTGTAAGTGAAAACCTCTTTGCACGAAGATGCAGCTATGATTCGAAATTCGTCCAAACTTTCGCGGGTCTAGTACGTTAATTCGGTAAAAGTGATAGGGTGCATTCCGGGTCCACGTATAATGTAGCCTCTGGCTCGGAAATGACGTCGCAAACTTCGGTATACACACACAGACAAAAGATGGAAAAGCATTCTTTAAAGTTGTATGATAGTCAACGTCAGCATGGGCTTATTCCCCGTTGTTTTTCAGTGATATTCACGCTCCGTTTGAAGGTCACAGGTTTTCCTGTGGAGACAAAAACTGTTGCCATTAAAGGCGGTTTCCACATCATTCCAGATGTCCGTCTTTCTTTACAGGGCTTTAAAATCACTTCATAACATACAACAGCGTACTAAAATACATACAGTGCAGTTTGGCCTCCTTTATTTGTAAGTCTAAATCAATGCATCATATATTGTGATTGTATTTTTTAATATGAGGATTTATTTTATGATTCCTTTTTTATCAAATGAATTCAATTTGATAAAAAGTTTGTCCTAATCAATAAAAGCACAACTTTGTATTTACTTATGTATCCATTTCCTATATCGTCTACTGAATGTAATAACTAGGGTAACTGACATTTTGTGAATTTTTCAGGAATGCGTATTTTCTGACATTTTCTGAAATACAGTAAGAGCACTTACGTTATATTTTGCATTAAAATATTTCAGTGTTGAAATTATGGTAACTGCTCCTTTCTTAATTTGTTATTGTTTTAAAAAAGACATATCAATTTGGCGTTTTGTTTCGTTTTTCAAGTGTTATTATAATACTCATCAGAAAATTTGAATTCGAAAAAATGTTTATAATTTTAATAAAACAGTTTTTTGTCTCTCCTGAACATTTCAAAAAATGTCAGTTACGCTACTTTTTACAATCAGAAAATGACATGTGTTTGTAATGTCAATTTCAAAAATTTAGTAAAAACATTATTTTTACCAATAAGGTTGACTTAATATTTTAACAGTTGATGTATGTCACTTTAATAAACACAAACATGGAAACAAAGTAAAAATGTATAAAAATGTCAGTTTCATGAATTATTACATTCAGTAGACGATATGATATTGCTACACGTTTAAAATTCATGATACAATATAAATTTCATAATATCTTTGAAAATTTTGTTAAACTTTTATACATGAAAGCAGCCATTGTAATAATTTATAAATTTGCACAAATATGATATCAAGACCATGCTATGCACCTAGACATGGGCCTTCTCAATAAACTCTATTAAAATTCATAGAAGACTGTTCGCGAAGATTGGCGTCATCTCGCATCAAGCAATGAATGCTCCAATTTAAATTTTATCGGTTAAATTAAAGGCGATTGAAGTTTTGTCTACTTCGATGTCGCGAAGACAGAGATAAATAACGTTCATTCCAATTTAAACATATCATATCATATTCATTTATATTGTAACGTTATATAAAGCTTAAGCGACTACATAATACATATTTAAATGCACTAATGCACAAAAATAAACACGGGAGAAAAGGGGATACACACAGGGAGTGGCGCACAGCAATATTATTTGAAAAGTCTCCATTAAGCACATTTACTTACAATTTCCCACAAAGTCTCTCACACACCATGTTACGGTCCGCTTTCAGAATGCGGAGCACGCCTTACAGGTTTGTTTTGCAACGTGTCATGTCCGACAAACTGCCAGGGTGTATGTTGCCGCTATACGCAGAAATGCACCGCATGTCAGAGCGGTTACTATGGAAACACATGTCAGAGCACGTGCGGGAATTGCGCGAGCAGAATCTGTTACCAAGAAAACGGAACTTGCGTTGAGGCGTGTATCGACGGATATTATGGCGACATGTGTAGGACCAGTTGTAATTATATGGGATGCCAGACGTGTTTCCGTGGAAACGGGGAGTGTGACATATGTGAGCAGGGACGCTGGGGGACCACTTGTTCGGCGAACTGCAGCACCGGATGTTCCCCCTCGGCTGACGGGAGAATCTACTGTAACAAGACTTCCGGTGTATGCGTAGTTGCGGCGTGCTCACCGGGATTCTACAATATCGACTGTTCCGCGAGATGCAACGTGCACTGTAGGACGGATGGGAACGGAAAGCGGAACTGCAACTTTCTCACCGGAGTTTGTCGAGACGGCTGCGAGGCCGGGTTCTACAGCGACTTCTGTGATAAATCTTGCGGAGAAAACTGCCAGGGAAATGTGTGTGAGCGCACCGGTCAGTGTTTCCGCGACCTTGGTTGCAGGCCTGGGTTCTACGGACCCACTTGCAGCCTCAACTGTACTACAACCTGTACTGACGACGCTTGTAACATAGATGATGGCATGTGCGATGAGTGCAAGAAGGTCGCCGAGTTACAAACACCGCTGTGCAGATCCGCTGGTAAGTGTCAATAGAAGATTCAAGGTAAATATTTTAAATTTTTATTTATTATAAACCGCTTTTTCACGAAAATAAATATCGTTTATTTTCCACCATGTTAGACAAATAGTAAATGCATGCACTTCAAAATCATTTTCATTCGTTGGACAAAATTTTTTGTTGAGTTCGTGGGTTGAGCGATCAACGAATTTAAATAAACACATCGGACGCAAATTCGGTCTTCGTTTTCGAGAATCACAAATCCAAGAATGTAGATGTCCAGTTAAACCACAAAATGTCATGCCAACGAATATCAATCATTTTACCGCATTTGTGTGTGTTTATTTCAGTGTGCTATCCCAACGCTACAGGCTATTTCTACGGGACAAACTGCGAGGTACGTTGTCCACTGAACTGCGTAAGTTCCTGCCACCGTTATTCGGCGAAGTGTGACGTATGTCCTGCCGGCTACTGGAATCTCACCTGCAACAGCCGATGTGGGCAGTGCTCCATCAACGTATGTAACCAGACCACCGCCGTTTGCCTTGGAGACTGCAATCCCGGTTACTATGGCGAAACGTGCAACACGTCATGTCCGTTCCCAGGCGCCGCAACGTGTGAGAGACTCAGAGGCGCGAGCGTAACGTGCAAGCCGGGTCTGTACGGTCAGAACTGCCTGTCGAATTGCAGCAGGAATTGTGTCCCTTCATCGGGCGGCCAGATCACGTGCAACAAGTTGTCGGGCTCGTGCGACTCCCAGCAGTGTGCCGACGGATTCTACAACCCGTTCTGTACCGGGCTATGCGAAAACACTTGCTTGCTAGTAGGTAGCAACGCGTTTGGAGCGTGCAACGTCACTTCCGCTGTTTGCCTGTACGGGTGTAAGGCAGGCTTTTATGGTCCGTACTGCATCCAAGCGTGCAATGCTTACTGCATAATAGGCACGTGCTCAAGAGAGGGATTTTGTGATGTCGGCTGCAAGACAGGTTTCTATGGAGACAGTTGTTTCAGGACATGTACGACAACATGCAACGACGGGACATGTGACAGAATTACAGGAATCTGCGCTGAATGTTCGAAGCCCGCTCTGTTACAGACGCCTTTGTGTCGAGACGCAGGTACAGTCTGCACGTGACGGAAAGTGACGTCACTGTTGATTTGTATGACTTCATCGGTGCGTGCCATCATCGCATGTTTTATATTGTGATGCTGTGTGCATGGTGGGAACCATCTATGAGCATGCACTAATACTTGGAATTTTGAGAGTATGTCGTACATTTTTTTTGACGCAGATGTAACAGCACACATTACTGACGTCAATTGTGACGCATGCGATAATTTAAAAATTATGTTCGACTTCATTTCACCACGAGATTTTTTCTTTAACACGAGAGATACACGTTTTATGTTGCATGTTGGATGTGGCTGTTTTCAAAGCAGGTTGCTTGAAATTAGAAGACATATTGTGTACAAACCTTAATCGAGAAAATGTAACGCATGTTTTTGGTTTGTTTGTAATTTGACAATTTGGCTCAGCTTTCATCGAAGTATTTATCGTGGATTTGTTTACACATGTTTTTTAAGTATGAAATTGGTAAAGGTAGTCTATGTTTTATAAAAATATGGGAAAAAACACCAAAAGCAGCGATTATATATATGCACTTTAAGCACTTTACATTCACTTATAACACACTACATGTCCAGCAGAACATTTTACACTGTTACTGGTATACGACCAGTTTTCCCCGTTTTCTCAGCCAATCAAGCCATAATTATGTTTCCTTGCATAAAGCACGTGGCTGCTAAACATTCACTTAACAAGCAGGGCGCTTTAATCGACCACCAAATCTTGTTCATTAACACATAGTCCGCTGTTAATAATATTGACGAATATTGTAGTTTTTTTCAAATAACATGATCTTATTTGGCATTTGAGTGTGCAGTGTGTTAAATCTGAGATTGGTTTGTCATTCCGTTTACATTTATTTAATTTTGTTAAGACTCACTTTAAATTATGTTGTGATTTGCAAATGTGTGTTCACCGCATGCACTGTTTCCTTTCACGCACGCATGTACTTTTGTTTAATAAAATAATTGACCTTAGTTGTTTCTTTCTTATTTGTTAACGTTGTTCTTAAATACATTCGTTTCTTAGCTCTTGCTAATGGTTTTATACTTAGTCGTACATATTAATATTTTCTTGGTTAAAGAACACGTCTATGTAAGAGGTTGCTTTGTTTTTGTCAAAGTTAACACTTCAATGTTACCTTTTCCCTTTCGCTTTGCATGTTTACTTTCTCTACATCCTGTGTGGGATTTCAGCCTGTCCTGTAGGCAAACACGGCCTTTTTTGTGAATACAACTGTTCAAGCACGTGCAGTAACACGTGCGGACGCATGACGCTCATATGTGACTCGTGCAAACCCGGCTACCATGGTAACATGTGCGAGTCACGTTGTCAAAACTGCGATCAAGGCACGTGCGCACAGTCTACGGGCACGTGCGACCTACGATGCGTGGACGGGTTCTACACAGACACGTGCTCGAAGCCATGTTTACAACCGGGCTGTTTGTCATGTGAAAGGCAAAGCGGACAATGTGTCTCGTGCAAGACGGGCCTGTACGGAACCAACTGTGACCTCAACTGTAGCGCATAGTGCCTTCCATCTAGCACGGGGATAATCTCCTGCAACAAGACTAATCGAGCGTGTCTCATGGCAGCTTGCAAACCAGGTTACTATGGCAACGCCTGTGTGACCCGTTGTCCTTTTAACTGCCTGCCTAACGCCAATGATAATTTAGTTCGCTGCGACTTCACTTCCGGAACTTGTACAGAAGGATGCATCGACGGACGGTTTGGACCCATGTGCGAGCGCCAGTGCAATCAGACCTGTGCCGGAAGTGCAAAGCGCTGCCAGAGAGACGGCGTGTGTAGCGACGGTTGCATTAATGGTTACTATGGGGACTATTGTCAGCACGCGTGCGCGGATACCTGCACGGATAATACGTGCGACCGGAAGTCAGGCATCTGCGCGGACTGTCTACAGGATCGCACGCCCCTCTGCCGCGACGCAGGTATGGTATCCGAAACCGGAATTATGGTTAACCTATCACGACACCCGCACCTTCGCCCATGATATAATGATGTTCTGTTCCATTTACCTCGCAGTCATATCTACTTATGTATACATACTACCATGTCTTGTGTGTGACGCCTCTCGTTGTAGTTTTGTCTTTTGCTCGGGCAATCTTGCTTTTCTAACGCATTTCGATCTAATATCAGTAACCCATTTGCTTACTAGTTTTATTTATAATTGTAATAACATCAAACTATGTATGTACATACATAATTAACGTGTTTTCTTATGTTACACTGTGACGCACCTTGATATTTGTTCCACGTACTATTTAATGTAGTTGCAGGTACATCGGGTATGTTAATCATCTAATACATTAGCATCGGGAATCTATGGAGTTTTAATTTAATATATGCATTCATTCCATGACATATTTATTTATATAATTATCGTGAAGATGTTATTTTTATTACTGAGGTTTTGAACATATCCAGTCTGATCCATAAATATTGTATTTAAGTCAATCAATCAAGCTCCGTTCCGTGTTTGACTGGCACGTTTGTACATTTGAGTCTCGATATGTGAAAACGGGGTTTAATGCATTGGCGTAAATTGTCGTCCCAGATTAGCCTGTTCTAATCAGTGACGACATTTTCCGCTTAGACTCGAGTTTTATTTAGAAAAGACTTCCTTTAAAAGCGTAAAGTGTCGTCCCTGATTAGCCAGTGCGGACTGCACAGGCTAATCTGGGTCGACACTTTACGCACATGCATTAAGCCCCGTTTTCCCAGAGTGAGACTCAATAACATTAGGTTGACCGGTTTAAATATGCGACGTAATGCGCCATGAAGTATTGACAACTAAAATCACAACTGATGTTTTATAAACATGTCCATCAACATCATTCGTGTCCATGTCAATTGGTTAAATTATAGCTTAATCGAACAAGATGTTTCTATTTAAAAATCCTTATCATATATGTGAAACAATTTTCGTTTTAAGATAAACTATATCAATGGTTATCTAGAACATTTGCAAAATACACTTTTTCTCGGATCTTTCTGCAAAGGTTACATCGCATTTTTTAAATATTATTATCACACGTTATGGTAGTATTAAAACGTCCGTATGGGAAGTTACCGTTGTTGACACCAAATTCGCCAACCAAATGTTTATGAATTATTGCTATACATCCTTTATATTGAAAATAGGAATTTATAGCGTAAATGTATAATTGGTATATGCAGACATTATAATAATGCTATACTAAAAACTTCAATGTCCATCGCAAATACAAATGATTCCCGTTCTGGAAAAACCGGGCTTAATGTGTGTGCGTAGATTGTCGTCTACGATTAGCCTGTGCAGTCCGCATCAAAAGCGACATATTTCGCCTAAAGTGGAATATCGCGAAGAGAAGTGCTCTTTTAAATTAAAAACAACAACAACATAAAGGCAGAAAGTATCGTCCCTGATTAGCCTGTGCGAACTGTACCGGCTAATCTTGGACATTTTACGAATAAACCTCTTTCTCCCAGAGCGCGACTCAAATGCATTCGAATTGCTGTCGTGTAAAATGTTCGCTGTATGTTTTGTCTCTACCTTTTCAGTGTGCCCCGCAACAACCACTGGACTCTACTGTAACCAAACTTGCCCTCAGAACTGTCTCAACGGCCTCTGCAACCGCTACACTGCCCGATGTGACGCATGCGCAAACGACTGGTGGGGCGCAAACTGCGCCTCAGTATGCGGAAACTGTAAGGGCGACAAGTGTAACCAAGATACGGGTGCCTGTGCGAGCGGATGTGACGACGGGTATTATTCATTGACCTGTACAACGCCGTGCAGGTACTCCGGTTGTCAGGCGTGTGATAACCTCGGGGAATGCGTCTCTTGCAAGCAAGGCAAATACGACACCCTATGCAGTCTGAACTGTAGCGACAAATGCCTTCCACGGGCAGCGGACGGACGCGTGTACTGCGCTAGGGAGAATGGAGTCTGTAGTGAAGGCCAGTGCGTCCCTGGTTACTTCAGATCAACATGCACGGAGCGATGCAATGGCAACTGCGGTATGAACTCCCTGTCTATACGTTCGTGTAATATCGACACCGGACGTTGCTCAGAGGAATGCGAGCAGACATGGTTCGGACCCAGCTGCGACATCAGTTGCCCAGTGAACTGCGCTAATCAAAACTGTAACAGGACGGGGGAGTGTCGCCAAGGGTGCAATGCCGGATATTGGGGTGCAAGGTGCGAGCTGACATGCGCAGTAACGTGTAACGATGGAACCTGCGACCAAGCACTCGGGTCTTGTCTTGAATGCAGCAAACCCAATCCTACCCAGCTGTGTCGTGATGCAGGTACAAATAGGAATACCGGCTCTGAATGACTCCCCGAAAATTGACTTAACTTGGATTCGCCAAAAGAATTCAAATTTAAATGAAAGCAAAGGTCAACATACAAATGAATGAGTTGCAAATCGAAGAGCAGTCAAACAAAAGTATTAAACCTATAAAGTCTTAAACATATACTTAAACGCCGACAAAATAACACAACTAAGAATTCATGCCATACCTACGAAATAAACGTGTTGTGTTTTATTTATAAAATTCGACTTGAGATATTTCTTGAGATAAGAAACTGGATACACCTGCTATTAAAATGATCAAAGCTGTTAATTACTATATGCCTTCAATATAATTACACATAACACGTTACTATATTAATAATTTACTTTAGTCATTTGTTTATTTCAGGAATAGAGTAAAACACAAAAATGGTTATATGAGCGAGCTTCAATCGATACAAAAAATAATAATTCATCGAGTCATATTCCATTTCATCAATTCTTTTCATCAAATAATTCGAAATTCATTTTCGCCATCGTTTCTATCTTTTACTTTTCTATCACGCTTTTAAACTGAACGCGAGGTGGGAGGGAGGTTAGCAAAACCTCCGCTATCAGTAGTGTTCGCACTTAGAGTTTAATGTACGTTTGCAAACGTTTTCCGCTTATCGTTACTTGTAGATTTGCGTTCAATTTACGTTGCCTCCCGTTCGTTGCAAGTAGATTTGCGTTTGAATTTTGCTTTTGACTTTACACAAATAATTAGCTCTTGTTGACCTTAATGTCGCAGTTTGGCTTGCAGATGTAGAGTTCAATGTCTTGATGTCCATATAGCTTTGTCCAGTGATATATAAGTATGAGATATACACTCCAAATCGATGTACTGTTTTATTTTAAAATGACAAAGTATTTAAAAAGAGACCCATTCGCTGTCTGTTAACCAGTGTCCGATGATAATAGTTGTACTATAATATTTTGAAAACCTACTGCATATACTAATGAACACATTGAAAAATGTTTTGTACTAAAGCGCATATGAAAGATAAACACGTAAGCTTCTTACCTGTTAAAAATATTTTTTGTACTTAAGACTCGAAATTTACAATTGAGTCCCGTTCTGGAAAAAACGAGCTTATTTTATGTGTGTCAAGTGTCGTCTCAGATTAGCATGGAGGGCACTTTCCGCTTTGTTTTCGTTCAATGGAAGTCTCTTCTTAGCAAAAATCGAGTTTAGGCGGAAATTGTCGTTCCTGATTAGTTCGAACAGATTAATCTAGGACGACACTTTTACAAACATGCATTAAAACTCGTTTTCCCAGAGCGAGACTTATGTCTATTTAGAATCATTGAATGTCGAAATTAACAGTTTTCTATTTGATCCAGCCTGCTCACCCAGGAACCAATGGGGTGTGTTCTGTAATAAGCCATGCCCGGCGACATGCGGTGACGGTACATGCGACAGGGACACAGGGTTCTGCAGGTCATGCGCAAACACTTTCTGGGGTATCACGTGCAACCAAACTTGTCTGAACTGCTACAATGACACGTGCTTCCAGGTAGGCACCATCATATGAGCCTTGCTCTATGAAAACAGGGCTTATTACATGTGCGTCAAGTGGCATCCCAGCTTTAAAAATGCGCTGTTTATCAAATATCTGTTAAAAGTAAGTTTGACATAATGTTGACGTTATTCTGTTAAATACTAACAATACCAAACATATCACAATCAAGATGATGTCTATTATGTTGGATTTTGGGAAACACTGCTATTTGCTATGTGAAATAACGACTACTTTGTCTATTACACTATGTCAATGCCACTTTTCCATTTCAATACATTTTTACTGTCGCAGCATTACACTGGGAGAGGGGGTGAAGCGCATTTATAGAGGTTTAGTTTATGCTGTGCTTATACATGTAACATGGAGGAAGGGGGGGTATCTCCAAAACACGTGTGCCCAACCGAATCTCAAAATGCACTCCCATGTTTCAGAGTAACGGACAATGCATCGCAAAGTGCAAGGACGGATATTACGGATTGCAATGCATCACTCCATGTCTCCATTCAGGGTAAGCATATCGATAGCTTTACTACTTGTGTTATGCGTGACAGTACGTGACAATGTCTCTTTTGAAAGAATGGCTACTTTTGAAACAAGACATCTCAAATAAAATGATTAAGGAGATTAGTTTGAAACATAATTGTCATAATTAATTCTTTGTTAAATGTATTGAATATAAACGCATGTCGCACGGCTATGGTGTGCCTTAGGCCCGTATTCGCACACATGTCTACGGGCCCATCTCACCCCATAGTCGAGTTGTAACCTATTTTTTACATTCCTTCAAGATACATGTTTCAAATCAACTGAATGTAAACACTTTATTATTAACAAAACTTAAATGTAACGTCCTTGTCATGAATGTTAGTACACAATATTGCTACTTGTTAAGTGCGCCAAAATGAGTTACGTCATCTTTAGTTTACATTCATACCGGATACAGAATATTAAATCTGAAATACGTTGTTTATTGATATTTTTCTTCAGTATACTTCTTTGCTATATATTTTGAAAAATGCGCTCGGCAATACAGTAATTTACAAAAAATATACCGCGATATTGTTCCTATTAACGACGTACTGCGAGAAGTCATAGTATGTCATCGTATCTAGCACAACAGAAAGTCGATAAAAACACACATATCGGCAAACCTTTTGTGTACGCCCTACCTTTTTGAACAGACATCGTAACAAATATCAACGTTATATTGTAACTAGTTTTGCAAGGTATGTAATCATTTGTTGTATTTATTAAGGTGCCTGGAATGCTCTCGTGATAATGGCTCGTGTATCACGTGCAAGGCGGGGCTGTATGGCGACACCTGTAGTCGCAGCTGTTCCGAGGGTTGTGCCACTGACGTCACCGGGGTGATCAGCTGTAACAGATTCACTGGTGGGTTACTTTGTGTAGCATGAATTTCGTGCAGGCATTGGTGTAGAATGTCATCCAAGATTAGCCAGTGCAGCCCGCACATGCTTACCAGTGACGCACTTTCTGCTTTTATAGTAGTTTTTGTTTAAAGGCAGTCTCTTCTTAATAAAAATCCAGTTTAGGCGGAAAGTTCAGTCCCTGATTATCTTGTGCCGACTGCACATGCTACTCTGGGACTACACTTCACGCACTTGCTTTGAACGAGGATTAATTAAATAATGACTGTAACGAGAACATCTCGCTTCAAACCACCATAATTGCTATGTTAATTTCATGTGGAAAAAAAATACGAATTTTAACGTTTAAGGGCTTCGGATTGTTTTCAATTATAGATCTAAAAGTACACCTATGGCAAAACTAATTAAACATAATTGACACGGGGATAATACGATTAGAATTATTTATTTTATTTTTATTGTGTCTACATTTTGGTCAGGAAACTGCAATGCTGGGAGGTGCAAAGACGGTTTCTACAATCTCCAATGTACGGAGAGATGCAGCAGCTTCTGTCAAGGGGCAACATGTTCCTTTGAGCTTGGTAATTGTGCCCCATGCGACCTGGGGTGGTACGGACAGAAATGTGACGCTGCCTGCAGTCCGAACTGCAAGAACAACAACTGCGTGAACACGAGAACTTTTTGTTCAGAAGGTAAGTCTGTTATTCTGCACTGCAATTTATGAGACAGAATCTACGGCTAAGTTATTGTAGTAACAACCACTGATGTAGACTTCCGAGGCGATTTATAATGCATTGTAAATTAATACAGTAAATATATTGCTATACATGCAAATTTAACGCAAATTAAAAAAAGCGGGGAACATCAGGTGAACCTTAATACAACCAATGTACTGCTTATAATTTTAAAAGCGCCGCAAAGTGCAGAAAGTATTTGTTAGAGCAAGAGCGTTTCCCTAAACATTTGCTTTTTTATTTCAAAAAACGATTCGCAACATTAGACTCGCCCATGGTTGTGTCAGAATAATTAAAAGCTATTTATTTTCATCGTATTTGGAAACAAAAACTTTCGCGGGTTAAACGTCAAACATCAGCTGATATAATTATAAAAGAAATTATTCAGAGTTAAACATTCTGATGCCAAACTTCAGCCACAAACAGCCTGGTTAACCTAAAACAAATTCCGGAACATTATACACATCTGCCTTTCTTTCGCAAAATGGTCCTTAATTAGGTCGCACAGGCTAATCAGGGACGACACTTTCCACCTAGACTGGATTTTCTCTAATAAGAGACTTCCTTTTAACGAAAAATACCATATAAAATTATAAGAGGAACGTGTCGGCGCCGATTAGCATGTGTGGACTGCACAGGCGAATATGGGACGACATTTTACGCACGTGTATTAAGCCCCATTTTTTGTAAACGAGGATCACATATTTCTTTTATACCTTATGATAAAATTTTACATTTCTGCAGTGAAATAACAGCATTGAAAATAAACAAATTGTTATTTTCACCGGTGAAAAAAACAAATATTCGAAACTACTCCATCGAATTCAACAAATTTTCTTTTTTTATGCTTTTTACCGTTTATTTACATTTTAAAAGAGTTTAACTGGATCATTTCGTATAATGACGTCATTTTGTCACTCTAATGACGTCGTTTTGTGTTTTGAAATGTATTGAGGCACGCCACGGGAGAAAGGGTAACTTTTCAGCGAAAGAGAAACAGCTGTTAATTATTATTTTGAAAAAGGTGCATAAAAGAAACAGAACATTTGTTCATGTCAGTGTAAGATCGTTTGTTATTTCACTCGTGATCATGGAAAGATAATATTTTCACTCGTGGTTTCACTCGTGGCAGCGCCACTCGTGAAAATGTATTTTCTATAATTGCTCGTGAAATAGCAAAAGATCTTACACTGACATGAACAAATATCCTCTATATCTTAACCGGTTGTTATTTTTGGCATTAAAAAGGTTGCGCAGATGGATTTTACGGAAGTGACTGTTCTTTGTCCTGCAATAACAACTGCGTCAACAAAGCATGTAACGTCACTACTGCGGCTTGCACGTTTGGTTGCCAAGGCAGCATGTACTATGGGCCCACATGTAACAGCGCTTGTAACGCGAATTGTCTGGGCGGCATCTGCAGCAGGGCCGGATATTGTCTGTTAGGATGTAACGTCGGTTTCTATGGCGACCAGTGTCAGCTAACGTGCCAATCGGTATGTGTGATGTATTACAAAAAGCTGTTTGAATGTTCTTGCTTTTAGTACTTTTGAAACATGATTTTAAACATAATATGATTATATCACTTACTATACCTTGTATCCCATGTAATACTACCCATGACATATTTTTTTTATTTCACATGTGTAATACAACATTTTCAAACGTTCTCATTGGCTTAGTTTTCGTTGATTGAAGTGTGGTCCTGATTTAAAATTTAACCTGTGCAGAAGGAACGACACTTTTCAGTTTTATGGAAGTACTCATTTAACAGTAGTATTTTGTTAGTGGAAATCTAGTTTAGGCGAAAAGTGTCGTCCCTAATTAGCCTGTGCGGACTGCGCATGTTTATCTGTTACGATACTTTACACACATGCATTTAACCCCTTTTTCACTGAGCGAGGCTGAATTATATTTAATGATTTTTGTGTCTGTCACGACAGAGCTTTAAATGCAATGACGGTACTTGTGGTCGTGTGTCGGGCATCTGCGACGACTGCCAAGTCTCCCCACCCAGCGTCAATTGTCCGTCAGCTGGTACGTGACGACATCCTTTTTACACAGTATTATGTTCCAATAGAAATATGAGCCTTGCTGTTGTTAAAAAAGTGTAAAATACATGTGCGTAAAGTGTCGCCACAGATCAGTATGTACAGTCCGCACAGGCTATTCAATGATGACACTTTTCGCTTTGACTAGATTTCCGCAATCAAGATACATCCTTTAAATACCCATAAACATTCAAAATCAACAAATATTTCGTGAAATATTTCGTAAAATAAAATTTAAACAATAAAACAATTAATGTTTCTTGTAGCAAAAGCCACAATTTAAACGCGAGATGTGTTAAGGTTGCATAGATTTAACGAGCTACAAAAATGCTCGTTGTTGTTATTTGTGTGACAATGCATTCCATGTGAATTCACCGCGACGATATCCGAATATTTACAAGCGACGTTCTTAGAACTTTACACTGCATGGATTCTTTGGATAATAATGTTAAGCTGATGTTTACATAGTAATCCGTTTTGAGGGATCTAATAATAATTATTATAAAAAAAAATAAAAATGGATTCTTGATAAAAACTGGTTGCAACATTTTCCACAATGTTTCATTGTAGTCTGCCCAGCGGGTTTTGCAGGCGACGCCTGTACCACCCCCTGTCCGAGTAGACTGTGCCTCTTCAACAGAAGTGACCGCTACTCGCCCAACCACTGCACGGCCTGTCCGCAAGGGTCTTATGGCAGCTTCTGTAACATGACCTGCCTTAACTGCAAGTCTGGTAAGTTTCTCTCAGTCATGAGAATGTGCCGGAAAAAAATAATTTTACAAATTGTTTGATTGGCTGTTCCGGATTTTAGTCCATAGTAGTTTCCGTTTGTTTGTTTTGTTTGATATTTCGCCCCGTTGTCAACAGTAAACTAGTCATCAAGGCCGTCAGTTAACCAACTAACACTTTTCTTTGGAAAGCTGGTTCACGAGTACTAAGTGCACATTTTTTTGCCAATAACTGACAACTGTACTTATTCAATGATACAAGGGGTAAATGGCCGTAGTAAGGATTTCATGCCCAATTTTCACCCAAGTTATGTGGCTTGACCGGGGATCTACCAATTGAGCCAGCCGTCCTCATTATTTGTGTTATCCGAAGTGTGTTTGTATACGTTACATTTATGCACATTTTTGGTTTTCAGGCTGAGGTAATGATTTAAAGTTGAAAACGCATTCGGAATGGTTTACTGTTTTGTTGTTCTCAGGCTGTAACCAGAACACTGGTGTGTGTGATGACGGTTGTAAGGATGGATGGTACGGTCAGACGTGCAACCAGCAATGCAGGAGTGAATGTGCCTCGTGTGATCAGAACGTAAGTAGAAATGATGATACAATTGTTATTTGTTACCAAAAATATCGAGACAAAGAAATAGTTATGCTGGTTGTTCTACAGCGAACCGTTCGGAATTAATAATAAGCATGTTCGCTCACACGTTTTTGATTAGCAATATCTTTAAATGTAGTTTCATAATGCGTAGTTCGTTGAAATAATGACGCACACAACTCGAAGACATATTCCTTGAAATATAGTTGCTTTTAACACGACGTTTTCCAAGTCTACAAACTATACTCATCAGCAAGGTACATACGGTAACTTTCCTGTTCATTAAGTTTTCAAGTCAGTCTAACGAATATCGATGGGAGCTCTGTAGCGAATGTCCCATAGCTGTAAAAAAATAAGTTCATCGTCTTCCGCTGTCTAAGTGTACGTTAACTTTCTCACATAAAATTGAGTAAGCTTTTTAATGAAAGGGCCGTATGATGTCATTTGATTGTGTAATCACAGCAAAAGTTGTAAAGGAACATAAAAAATTTTTAACAATAAGCGTGAGTGGTTTTTGGCGTCGCTCTGGAGAGCGGCGACTAGTATGTAATGCATTTTTTTTTGCTGATGGGAGGAGAAGTTATTTTACGGATCAATGTATATATTTTTGTTTTAAGAATATCTTGCATAGTGGTGATTTGTTGTGTAAATTAGTGTAAATAAGTACTGCATTTGTGCCTATTACATTTATTACAACATTGATTGCCAATAATGCAAAGCTAATTGTTTTAATGAATAACTGATCCACAACTGACACGGGGGAAAGATCACAGGGACTGGGCAAATACGCGAAACTTTCTTGTTTTGTATAAAAACAAAACATAATCAAAATATATTTATTTTGTGGTTTTTCTAATTTGCTTATTTAGTGGAGAATCAATGTAGTACGATATTTGACGACCTATCGCGCAAGCAAGTTTATTGGAAGGCGTAGTGGAACGAAAACGTACAATGTATTAGTTTATTAATAGACATATAATAACGATCGCTATACGCAACTTCACCAAATAGCAGTACATTAATGATGTCAGCCGGAATAGCTCAGTTGGGAGAGCGTTAAACTGAAGTTGTTTACGCAACAATCATCTTAAGGCCCCCGGTTTAATCCCGTGTTCCGGCACGAACGGAACAGTTCGGCTGCTGACAATTTTTCCAGTCAGGTTAATAAATATAATAAAGCTTTATTTTATGTAGACATTTTAAAATCCATTTTACTACAATTAGACATTTTTATTAAAATTAATGGATGCCGCGTGGCGACAACGTTAATTAACATTTCTAACATCACTTAAATATCTTATAAAAAATACACGTGTTTTTATATTAACAAATAAATGCAAACAACACATCTATTATCCATGTATTTTTATGGTTGTCTATCATAGGTCCTAAGTACTATCCCTACCACATATAGAGCGCGAAGCGCGACACGTATTATTGATTGTAACAATGAGTTGCGATAAAGGAAGCAGCCGCTAATCAAGGAGGAGCTGTGCCCCACCAACCCGTTTCCCTAGAGTCAAGCACTCCTCGGAGTTTTTTTTTAAGAACCACATATAGAGCGCGTGTGTTTTTATATCAGTATTACTCGAACCCTATTGAAAATGATGAATATCGGAGAAATAGATATATTATGATCTTTTACTGAATTTCAAAGTATTGTGAAATGCAGCTTCTTTATGCAATTTATAGTTTTCATTCATTTTTTTTTCAAACTTTTACATTGTTTTCATATCAATGAGTACTCAACCCCTATCGTAAATGAGCAACGTAAGAATAAGTTCATCTCCCCTTGAAGTTGAGAAAACTATGAAATTACGCTTACACGATGAAGCAGATTTTTTAAAACCTACACAGTTCTGTTCCATTAATGAAAACTGCACACGGATGCCAGTAACGAAAAGGAAACCAATGTAAATAAAATGAACTATGAACTATTTGGGGGTTACAACACAAAATCAAAGATTATGGTTATTTGGGGGTTATAACAAAACATCCTAAATAATGGTTATTTGGGGGTTATAACACAAAATTATAGATAATGGTTATACCAGTATCTTTTTCTATTTTGTTTAAAATAATCGGCCAATATATTAATATTTACAGTACAAAAAAAAATCGTTCCATGTCATTACATTGAGTGCCTTTTACACTGAAATTCCCGACGCCCTTTGATGCTTTGCATCAATACTTACCTTGTATATTTCTTAATTAAAGTTTATGCCGTTAAGTGTACAATTGATAATAAGCCATAGCTATGCAAACACATCAATAAACACAGTTTTTTTTCTGTAAACGATGTATGCTTACGGAAAATTCAACAAAGTGTATCAACCCAATTAAACATGAAGCGGAAATAAGAACCGAATCCGCCACCCCGCAACCCGAAAACCCTTTCAATTGTTTGTCTTGCCTATTGTTGAATATTATGTGACTTGTCTGTCATGTGTCACCGGGACATACGTGTCAGTGATTCGCAAGAAACAAAGAACTTCGTGATAAAAATAACTGTTTTCGACTGCTTTGCTCAGCTCGATTTTCTTTGTTTTGTAATAATTACCTTCTTGTCGCAGTCCGGAGAATGTGTGACTTGTATCGCCGGACGTTTGGGCCTAAACTGTCAACAGAGCTGCAGTGCGTTCTGTCAAATGACCGTCGAGCAGGGTGTCAACATGCTATACTGCGACAAGACCACTGGCGCATGCAGGCAGGGGGTGTGTCAAGTTGGGTACTGGAGGGCAGATTGCAATCAGGTATGTTCACAGACAGGCAGGCACGGGTGTGTCAGGCAAGGGGTGTGTCAGGCAGGGAGTGTGTCAGGCAGGGGTTGTGTTAGGTAGGGGTGTGTCAGACAGGGAGTGGGTCAGGCAGGGGGTGTGTCAGACAGGGTGTGTGTCAGGCAATGTGTGTGTCTGGCAGGGGTTGTGTCAGACAGGAAGTATGTCAGGCAGGGGGTGTGTCAGGCTGGGGTGTTTCTGGCAGGGGGGTGTCAGGCAGGGTGTGTGTCAGACAGGGTGTGTGTCAGACAGGGGGGTGTCAGTCTGAGGGTGTGCAATGCAAGGGGTGTAAGGTAGGGTTGTGTCAGACAGGGATAAGGTCAGACAGGAGGTGTGTCAGACAGGGGGTGTGTCAGGCAAGGGGGATGTCATGGCAGGGGTTGTGTCAGGCAGTGGGTGTGTCAGGCAGGGGGTGTGTCAGTTAGGGGGTGTGTCAGGCAGGGGTTGTGTCAGGCAGTGGGTGTGTCAGGCAGGGGGTGTCAGACAGGATGTGTGTCAGACAGGGGGGTGTCAGGCATAGGGTGTGTCAGACAGGGGAGTGTAAGGTAGGGGTGTGTCAGACAGGAAGTGGGTCAAACAGGAGGTGTGTAAGACAGGGGGTGTGTCAGGCAGGGGGGTTTAGGCAGGGTGTGTGTCAGGAAAGGGGTGTGTCAGGCAGGGGGTGTTTCAGGCAGAAGGTGTGTCAGGCAGGATTTGTGTCAAGCAGGGGAAGTGTCAGTCAGGGGGTGTGCCAGGCAGGGGGTTGTCAGGCAGGGGATGTGTCAGGCAGTGTGTGTGTCAAGCAGGGGTTGTGTCAGGCAGGGGGTTTGTCAGGCAGGGGTATGTGTACCGGCAGGGAGTAGGTCAGACAGGAGGTGTGTCAGACAGAGGGTGTGTCAGGCAGGGGGGAGTCAGGCAGGGGTTGTGTCAGGCAGGGGGTGTGTCAGACAGGGTGTGTGTCAGACAGGGGTGTATCAGGCTGAGGGTGTGTCGGACAGGGGGGGTGTAAGGTAGGGGTGTGTCAGACAGGGAGTGTGTCAGACAGGAGAAGTGTCAGACAGGGTGTGTGTCAGGCAGGGGTTGTGTCAGGCAGGGGTTGTGTCAGGCAGAGGGTGTGTCAGGCATGGTGTGTGTCAGACATGATGTGTGTCCAGCAGGGATGTATCAGACAGAGGATGTGTCAGGCAGGGTGTGTGTCAGGCAAGGGGTGTGTCAGGCAGGGGTGTGTCAGGCAGAGTGTGTATCAGGCAGAGGGGTTGTCAGGCAGGGGTGTGTCAGGCAGGGTGTGTGTCAAGCAGGTGTGTCAGGCAGAGTGTTTGTCAGGCAGGGGGTGTGTCAGGCAGAGTGTGTGTCAGGCAGGGGGTGTGTCAGGCAGGAGGTGTCTCAGTCAGGGGGTGTGTCAGGCAGGAGGTGTGTCAGGCAGGGTGTGTGTCAGGCAGAGGGTGTGTCAGGCAGAGAGTGTGTCAGGCTGAGGGTGTGTCAGGCAGGAGGTGTGTCAGGCAGGAGGTGTGTCAGGCAGGGGGGGTGTCAGGCAGGGGGGGGTGTCATGCTGAGGGTGTGTCAGGCAGGGATTGTGTCAGGCTGTGTGTTTGTCAAGCAGGGGTTATGTCAGGCAGGGGGTTTGTCAGGCAGGGGTATGTGTACCGGCAGGGAGTAGGTCAGACATGAGGTGTGTCAGACAGAGGGTGTGTCAGGCAGGGGGGATGTCAGGCAGGGGTTGTGTCAGGCAGTGTGTGTGTCAGGCAGGGGTTGTGTCAGGCAGGGGGTGTGTCAGACAGGGTGTGTGTCAGACAGTGGGGTATCAGGCTGAGGGTTTGTCTGATAGGGGGGGTGTAAGGAAGGGGTGTGTCAGACAGGGAGTGGGTCAGACAGGAGATGTGTCAGACATGGTGTTTGTCAGGCAGGGGGTGTGTCAGGCAGGGGTTGTGTCAGGCAGAGGGTGTGTCAGGCATGGTGTGTGTCCGACAGGGGGTTTGTCAGGCAAGGGGGGTGTCAGGCAGAGGGTGTGTCAGGCAGAGGGTGTGTCAGGCAGGGTGTGTGTCAGGCAGGGGAGTGTCAGGCAGGGGTGTGTCAGGCAGAGTGTGTGTCAGGCAGGGGGTTAGTCAGGCAGGGGGTTTGTCAGACAGTGTGTGTGTCAGGCAGGTGTGTCAGGCAGAGTGTGTGTCAGGCAGGGGGTTTTGTCAGGCAGGGGGTGTGTCAGGCAGGAGGTGTGTCAGGCAGGGGGTGTGTCAGGCAGGAGGTTTGTCAGTCAGGGGGTGTGTCAGGCAGGTGGTGTGTCAGACAGGGGGTGTGTCAGTCAGAGGGTGTGTCAGGCAGGGAGTGTGTCAGGCTGAGGGTGTGTCAGACAGGAGGTGTGTTAGGCAGGGGGTGATTCAGGCTGAGGGTGTGTCAGGCAGGAGGTGTGTCAGGCAGGGGTTGTCAGGCAGGAGGTGTGTCAGGCAGGGGGTGTGTCAGGCAGGGGATGTATCAGGTTGGATACTGGAGAACAGATTGCACTCAGGTTTGTTCTCAGAACCGCTTATGACATGCCATCTTCAAATTTATAGGAATAATTTAGCTCCGAAAACATAACAAATACTCTTGGATCAGACGCCCTCGGTGTTTTATCTTGTTCACTTTGGTAAGTGCCCAATAGTCTGATATAAAAATCGAAAGTATTGTTGTATATAATCGAATCTGTACTTTTGATGGTCTCTATTTTTAGCTCTACTGCCAAAGGCAGATGAGCTTATGGGATGGCAGGATGTTTGGTGTCTGTGTGTGTGTGTGCGTGTGTTAGACTTTTCTTGTTTATCCGATTAAGTCCACAGTTTTCATCCGATTCTTTTCAAACTTGTTCAGTGTCTTTATATTAATGAGGACTCAAGCCCTATTGATTTTCAGATTACTGGGTCAAAGGTTAAGGTAACAGTGAATTGAAATAGTAAAATGGTTTCCGGATGATAACTCAAGAATTCTTAGGCCTAGGATAATGAAACTTCATAGGTACATTGATCATGACTGGCTGATGACCCCTTTTTATTTTCAGGTCACTAGGTCAAAGGTCAAGGTCACAGTGACTCGAAATAGTAAAATGGTTACTTTTTCTTGTTTATCCTTTATGACCCCTATTGATTTTCGGGTCACTAGGTCAAAAATCAAGGTCACAGTGACAAGGAAAAGTAAAATGGTTACTTTTTCTTATGGGATGGCAGGGTGTCTGTGTGTCTGTGTGTGTGTGCGTGCGTTAGACTTTTCTTGTTTATCCGATAAAGTTCACAGTTTTCATCCGATTCTTTACAAACTTGTTCAGTGTCTTCATATTAATGAGGACTCAAACCCTATTGATTTTCAGATCACTGGGTCAAAGGTCAAGGTCACAATGACTCAAAATAGTAAAATGGTTTCCGGATGATAACTCAAGAATGCTTAAGCCTAGGATCATGAAACTTCATAGGTACATTGATCATGACTGGCATATGACCCCTATTAATTTTCAGGTCAAAGGTCAAGGTCACAGTGACTCAAAACCGTAAAATGGTTTCCGGATGATAACTCAAGAATAATAAGGCCTAGGATCATGAAACTTTATAGGTACATTGATCATGACTGGCAGATGACCCCTATTGATTTTCAGGTCACTAGGTCAAAGGTCAAGGTCACAGTGACAAAAAACGTATTCACACAATGCTGCCACTACAACTGACAGCCCATATGGGGCATGTTTTACAAATAGCCCTTGTTTAAAAAGAGCAATATCGAAGCAATAACTCCAAAATGACTTCCCCTTGAATATGAGAACATTTTGGAAATCCCGCTTGTTTACGCAATTAATTCCACAGTTTTCATCCAATTATTTCCACATGTGCACAGTATCTTTATATCAATGAGGACTTGAACCCTATTGAATATGAGCAGTATCGGAGAATTAAGTACACAATAATCTCCCCTTGATTTTGAGAAAATTGCACGATTAAGTACACAGTTTCCATCTTATTCTTTCCAAACTTGCACAATGTTTATAGCAGTAGAGCGATTCAGGCCCTCATGGGCCTCTTGTTTTAACAAGGTAGACGTTCTATATAGACTTTATATGCTTGTTTAAAAACTGGGCGTATTTAGGGAACACATTCCTGATGAACGGGCGGTTGCTGTCGTGATCAATGCTGGCCGCTGTATTTTCCAAAATGTTTGATAATAAGACCGCCGACCGGAGGCACTTCTAAATGATTACCCTTGACTTATGAAATAGTTGCAAACTCAATATCGTCTACCTTAAACCCAAATTGTGCAAGATCGTCTACCCTTAAACCCAAATTGTGCAAGTGTAATCCAATTAAAATCACAATCTTATGAAATATTTGTAATATTTAAATTTTCACTTTAACTTATTTAATAATTTTAATTAATCATAATTAATAAAGTTTTAATTAATTTCAATTAACAAAATTTTAAAATAACTATTGCATATTGTTTAAAATAACTAGTGCATATTGTTTAAAATAACTATTGTACATTGTTAGAAATACTTAAGGAATTGTGCAGTTCATATCACGCATTAAGCCCAGTTTTCACAAAACCACACCGGAATACTTTTTTGTGCCAGGCGAGCTACAAACTCTATCATATTGATGTACTATAAGAAAACAGCTTACTAAGCTAACAAAGAATAGCACATTCCAATCTAAATTGTTTACCAAATCAAGAACGCAAACGTAAGCAGTAGAAACTTCTAGAAAGTTCCATGACCAAGGGTTAACAACTTTGACCCGAACAAATATAAAAAAGTAGGTGAATCAGCGTACCACGTGAGACCACATAGGATCACGTGAGAAACGTATTAGGAAAAGTCTGATCAGGTTTCAGAAAGTTGCATCTGAAAGGATATTTAAGAAAACACTGTGGGCGACTCACCACAGTGTTTTTTCCGGATATTACAGGTGAGCTGTTGCTACTTATTTATTTTCAAACCTAAATTATTGTTTGCTGCAAATAAATATATTCATACTTAAATTATTGTTTACTATTTTAATTTGTTTCAGCTACATTCAATGTAGAGTATTTAGGAAAGTTGTTTGACTGCACAATATCCAAATAAATATATATTGTGTATTAATGATAATCGCTATTTTATAAGTATCATATTAGTAAAACAAATAGTACTGTCTTCTCATAAATAAATAATTTCTTTATTTTATGATTTAACAAAATAATGTTAATGCCTGAAAACTGTTAGTGAAATTGAACAATATTCTGTGTGATTTATTAATATATATTAAGAATCAATATCGTTGCATATGTACGTATATATCATAAATAATATTTATGCATGCAAATATTTATATTGTTTAATAAATTAACACAGTGTTTTTCTGGATATTACAGAGAATAAAATGGGCTGTTTACACTGTCGACTTCTTTGATTATTTACATCTATTATGGATCATAGAATATTAGCGCTTAACGCTAATTTGCATAAATTGAAGAATAGTAACATTTAATGCTAATTGAAAATGAAACACTACAAATACATTTACTAAGACCGTAATGGACAGAATAATTAATTATTAAGAACTAAATAATGTATCGCACGTAAATGAAGATCCCGTTACCAATTACATTAAATGGAAATAATGAAAACTTCAAGGAACATTGAAATAACAAGTAAAAGCACGTACGATACAAGATCCACTACCCTTAAACCCAAATTGTGCAATTCGAAACACAATAACACTTGGCGACAATGTTTCTGCGCATAAAATCTCAACCAATTTCCAAGTTTGATACGTCTTAAACATTTTTGAATTATTTCCTTTGCATTATTGAAATTTTGCCAATATACCCTAGATCTAGCCGGCTTATTTTGTGACAAGATATGTCTCTTGTTCGTGTATAGGGCGAAAGTAAAGATGACCACCCATAAAAGTAAGTCGGCTAAGGTAAGACCGAAACTTGGTTGTCAATGCCATAGCGATTCGATTACCGTTTATTTCATATTTTTCAGGCGTGTCACACAAACTGCCTGACCGATAACAACGGTAACAGAGTGTGTGAAATCCTTGACGGTAGATGTACATTCGGATGTAAGGACACTTTTTACGGCACCGTATGCAACGAAACGTGCAGTATTCGATGCAAGAATAGAATGTGTAAGAATTACGCTAACAACTGTGACCTCGGCTGCGCTGATGGTTACTATGGCGACAGTTGCAGCGGGACATGCAGTTCGCACTGCGGAGGTGACAAGAAATGCTTCGCGAACAACGGAACATGTACTCAAGGATGTGAACTGAGTTACTACACCCCAAGGTAAATGTATTTCATGTCAGAAAGTAAACACTTTATAATTCAGAATTTTTGCTATAAAAGGGTTGATTTCGATTGCTTAATTCAAACAAGTTATCTACTATTCTTTGTATGACTCCATGTTGTATGTAATAAATATGATCATATGTCTTCGTTAACAGGGTTTTTTTGCTCGAGATAATCAGCATTTCACAGAATGCAAACTTTGTGAACTCTTTATTTAGTACTAAAGTTTTCACAGCTTTGAACACACTTCCAGACCACGTGACATAAGACATCCGATATACCGGTTTGCCAAAAATATGTGCTCCAGTTGCTATTGAAGACAAGATTGTAAATCATAATTAACGGTGGGGCATATATTTTCGTTGATTTCGCGGGTTTACCGATCCACGAATTCAACACAAACACATAGGAAACGACTAACGTAATTTTTTCCTCTTTTTTTTCAAAAATCAGAAATCAACGAATTTAGGTGTTCGCTAAAAATTATTGTCTTTACACCACGAATTTCCATGCGGACAAATGTACATGATTTTACAGTAAGTTTTTTTGTTCTTTATATCGTTAAATGTTTGTATGGAACATATACCGTCCCGTGACTATACTGAATGGGTCTTGACGAAAAAAACACATATAAACGTTCACTACACCTAGACGTGTGTATGTAAATCTGGCACATTCTCATTTTCGCATTGAGTCAGTTCTTCTTACAGATGTGATACACCATGTGCTAACACGTGCTTGGACGGTACATGCGACGCTACTGGGGGTTGTCCGGATTGCAAGAGAAGTCCTGTGGGACTGAATTGTCGAGTTCAGCGTATGCAAAATATTTAAAAGGATACCAAGGGAAAGACCCCCGATAATGTTGTAGATCTTTAGGTCTAACCCTTTTCTCATTATGTGTGTATGGACCAATTGTATAAATTTGTATAAATGTCATGCTTTTGGAAATAAAATGTTTAAAGTTTTAAAACAACATAGATACCACAAGAATTTGCGTTGATGTTAAAAAATATGCCTGAATAATGTGTGTTGTTGTCTGTATTTCAGTTTCATCTGCAGGACAGTTTCATCAAGAACTTTATATCCGCATATTTTCTGATCAAGACATCCAAATATTCGTGCAAATCGGCAAAATATTATTTCAGTATAGATTAAATCATATAAATATATCATACTCCTTTTAAAACATTTCGGATGTTTTCAATGTCGTGATATATCTTGTGAAAGAGTTGCAAAAGATATATGCAAAATGTGCGTTCGGTCATTAATTCTCACTAGTTTGCGACACATTGTCCGGTAATTTCAAAATGTATTCATGACGGTTTACATGGACGGCCCTACTATGAACATGAATGGGCCAAACTTTGGAAAATTCATACACAATTTGTTACACGCTGCAGTTATAAATACGTTATTTAGAATGCAAATCTAATAATTTAATGTTAAAAATCTTATATTGCTTCGATTGTTTTATCTTTTGGGGCACCTATAAGTGACACGGTCCCTTTAAATCAGTCGAATCCGCTCACAGGACCAAGCCTCACATACACAAGTGTCATTATTCATATTACATCAACCTATGTCTTCAACACATACACCATTTCTTCCTGTTATTCACGTTCTTCCTAGGCACTCTAAATAATGTCTGCTTTTTACGAATTTTTTGCTGGTATAGTTTCCCTTTTTGTTTGCAGCTTTTGGATTTACATACTGCCTTGATATACAAATATCTGTTTTTACTATTGTAGATATATCCTTTATTTGTTAATGTATATTTGAGTGGTGTTCTGAGAAAACTGGGCATAATGCATGTGCGTAAAGTGTCGTCCAAGATTAGCCTGTGCAGTCCGCACAGGCTAATCAGGGAAGACACTTTCCGCGTTTTTGACATTTTTCGTTAAAATGAAATCTCTTCTTAGCAAAAAACCAATTTGGCGGAAAGTGTCGTCCCTGATTAGCCTTTGGGCATTCCACAGGCTAATCTAGGACGACACTTTACGCACATGCAATATGCCCAGTTTTCTCAGAACGCGACTCATTTGTTTTCTAGATGAAGCAGTAGATATAAATTATCGAACATTTTAGCAAAAACGTACACTCGTACCTTTCCGTCTATTGTGAAACACGTTAAGATCATCATCGCGTTAGTTGTTTTGATAAAATTAATTAATATGAGCTTTATAACAGAAATCGATTTATAAATATAAACAGTTGTGCTGAACTTACAATCGCATAGATTTAAAAAGTCAATTTATTGAAGGTTGACATAAACAGTAATTCAAATATTTTCTGACGGGTGTGGGGATATTGTCATTTATTATTACCATGGTTACAGAGTGCACACCGGGGTATTACGGAACCACGTGTGAAAGCAGTTGTCCTGGGGCGCAGTGCATAAACAACATGTGTAACCGCCAGAATGGACAATGTGATAACGGTTGCAATACCAACTACCATGGTACGCTTTCCAGAATAACAACATATCTCGCTTAATTGGGGCTTAATGTGCGTAAAGTATCGTCCCAGTTAAGCAGATTGCAGTAAACCCTATTTTCTCACAGCGAGGCTCACTTTTATATGAGCCGTGCTCTGTGAAAAAGGGGTTTAATGCATGTGCGTAAAGTGTCATTCCAGATGCCTTCTCAAAATATTTTATATGATTTCATAGAATACTGGAATGAACATCATAATTAACGACGGGTGCTCGAGTATATTCAGGTCTATTGATTATCACATTGCATTCATGTTTGCAGTTATGTAGTTAATTGAGTTCCTTGACCATTCCAGATGGTGTGTTTTTAAATATATGTATTTGTGTTTTATACAGGTGTTTAATTTAATTTTATTTCTTTGATATGCAGGTTCTTATTGTACGTAAATTTGTCAATGTTACGCCGGCGGTACGGAGAGGTGTGAGCAGGCTGACGGCTCATGTAAATGCAGGACGGGATGGACCGGCAAGTTATGTGACAAGTTCTGCAATGAGGGATGTTTGGGGTACGTGGCCGTGATATGGACTAGACGCCTAAATGAGCCGGGCTTAATGCATGTGCTTAAAGTCCGCACAGGCTAATCAGAGACGACATTTTGTGATTTCATTTCATTTTTCGTGTAAAGGAAGTCTCTTTTAAACCAAAATCCAGTAAATGCGAAAAGTGTCGTCGCTGATAAGCCTGTGCGAACTGCACGGTTTAATCTGGACGACATTTTACGCACATGCTTAAGCACCGTTTTCTCAGAGCGAGGCTCATAAAGATAGAATTGCAGCTTTAAATCGGCCTTAATATTTGTTTCCGCTCTCGCTCTACAATCAGTTAATCGTTCTATGATATCGGTCTAAATCAATCAATTTAAACCGACACTTAAAATTAAAAAAAATAGCAATAACAACTGACCACTTCCATCATTCTTAGAAATACATGACGGTTCAAATGACGGTTCGTCGTCATGTGGAAAACTTTAGGTAGCTATCAACAATACATTTTGATGTTGTATCCAAAGATGTACTTAAGGAAATCTTTAATGAAGATGTCTGCATTTTGGAAGAAATAGTTAAAATAGTTGAAAGTCAATATTACAAGTAAGCCTCGTTTTTAGAAAAGGCTTAATGCATTTTCGCAAAGTATCGTCCCAGATTATCATGATCAGTCCGCTTATCAGGGACAACATTTTTTTGCTATTAATGTATATTACATTTACAAGAAGTCTTTTCTGAGCAAAGTCCAGTTTAAGCCAAAAATGTCGTGCATTAAACCCCGTTTTCACAGAACGCAGCTCAATTGTTTGTCGTTATGATGCCGTCGGGCGTAAAAAAATAATGATTAAAACACGGTTCTCCAACTGGTACCCCGTGACTCTGTTACAGATCACAATGCACAAAAGATGGCACCTGCTTGAATGGCTGTACACCCGGTTACTATGGCAGCGACTGCAGTGGGACATGTGACAACTGCGTCGGAAGGAACTGCAGTGGAAGCACGGGGGTCTGTACCAACGGCTGCGTAGCTGGTTACTATAGCAACATGTGTAACCTGGCCTGCCCGGCAGAATGCGAAGAATGTGGCAGTGCAGGTAATTCATTCATGCTGTTTTTTAATCAAATGTGCTGTTCTTATTTACATTTTTGAGATAAAGGCAGATGCGAAACGATTAAACGGGATTATATGTGGTCGAGATATGCGTTAGAGATTTTCTTAGCTGTCAGACATTTTGTTTGTCTCTTACGAATCCAGAATGCGAGCCGTTGAGTAATTTGTTTCAGTATTATTATCCACAAAGTTGTTTCAAAGCTTGTGTTGCCATTACGTTGTCAAAATTGTTAATTCCAAACTTGTGTTGTCATTGCATTGTCAAAACTGTTGAGTCAAGGCTTGTGTTATCATGGCGTTGTCAGTTTATTTTTTGGGGGTCAAAGCTTGCGGTACAATTGCGTCGTGAAAACGTTTAAACCATAGTTTGTGTTACCATTGCATAGGAACCTGCACCAAGTGTAAAGACACCCACTATGGACTTCCTGCCTGCAACTTGCCATGTAGTGATAACTGTGTGGTCACTTCATCCGGTCGCGTCTGTAACGAGATCAGTGGGACGTGCTTAGGGGATTGTAAAGCAGGCTTCTTCGGTGCACAGTGTCAGACAGTATGCAGCATGCAGTGCGCTACGGTAAGTTGCGACCGTGGAAGCGGGGCGTGTACCCCATGTAAGACGGGACACAGAGGGGCAAACTGCACGGCGACTTGTTCTGGGAATTGTAAGCCGGGGAATAACGGTCGAACATGTGGACAGTTAAACGGCTTCTGTGACAACGGCTGCAACACCGGTTTCTATTGGGTCGACTGCGTTTTGACCTGCCCGACTAATTGCGCAAACAAGCAATGCGACGCCAATGGGCTTTGCACGGGCTGCACTGAAGGTTATTACGGCAGCACTTGCGCCAACCAATGTAGCGGATGTTTTGAACTTCAGTGCTCCTCAGTGAATGGAGACTGCAAAACAAAATGTGTGGCTGGAAAGTACGGGACTAAGTGTATTTCAAACTGCCTGGAGACTTGCAATGACAGCACGTGTGATCAGACGACAGGAAAGTGTGAAGGTGAGTGGAGTCATAGCATTTTCATTTTTTAATTTAACAACTCAAATAGTTATATAATTTTTCATTTGAACTCTTATCTGTCATATGAAAGCTTGAACGTATAATTTTCACATGAAATACTGTAACTATATTATTTATTTCTGCAATTGTTCTATTAATTGTTTTAGTTTTCAAGTAATGATAGCGGAATCAACTTAATAATAATGTTTTGTGAAATAATATCGCGTGTTTCTTAATTGTTAAATAATTGCAAAGAAAGTATTTTAGTTTAGTGTATACACTATGCGTATTAATACTAGTTGCCGACACGTATATTGTTGCATTTATGTGACTATGATATAAACATGTATATAATACTTCATCGTTTATAGTTATTGTACATACGACGTAGTTTAAATCATATGTTTATGAAATTTATTTTACAAAATATCGGGAACTGAGGTAACATTCAAAGTTTGTTTTTTTTCATATTGATTGCTCGTTCGTTGTCGTTTTAATGTAACTCGTACAAGGTATTTTTTTCACAGACGAACCATGAATGAACAACAAACTGACTGTTAATAAATGTTATCGTAAAATAAAATGAAAACTATGTATGCATGTACGTAACTGTCGTCCCAGATAAGCCTGTGCAGTCCATAATAAGTGAAGACACTTTTCCGGAAAATACCTTAACAGCGAAAAGTGTCGCCCATGATAAGCTTACGCGGACTTCACAGGCTAATACGACTCTTTGAGCACATTCAACCAAATTGTTGAGAACTCATTACATGTTTAGGCGCGCATGTTAAGCTTTATTGGTCACACGGTGTATTGACTGCACATTTGTTGTACAATATTCACATTGGTGTCACTAGGTCAAGATTATATGTATAATAGTCATTTGACTATACCAACATTTATTTTACAGATAATTTTAAGCACAACTATTCCTGGACTGTGTTATTGTCTACAATTGCAAAACTGTTGTAACATAAATTGTCAAACAGCAATTATGTCAGTGCCATTATTATGCAATTCTTAACCCGTTTATGTTAACTAAAACAACGTGTCCAAGAATAATAATTTCGTGGGAAAACTCTGCGTAATTCATGTGCGTAAAGTGTCGTTTCAGATTTGCATGTGCCGCCTAATCACGGACGACACTTTGCGCTTTTATTAGTACAAACCCAGATTACGCGGAAAGTGTCATCCAGGATTATGATATTCCACTGCACAGACTAATTTGGGACGACACTCTACGCACATGTATTAAGCCCATTTTTCCATATCATATCCGTGTGATTCGTCTTCTTTCAGCAAAGGTCACTTACCCTACCCTGCCCCCGGCAGCGTCCACAGCGGATGATGAGGAGCTGAGTACCGGCGCCATCATCGGCATCGCCGCCGGTTGCTTCGGCGCCCTCGTCATCATCATCGTCTTCGCCTTCTGTTGCTTCTATCAGATGAGGTTCGTATAAGTAAGAGTTTTCAGTGTGGGAAACTGGGATTAATGAATGTGCGTTAAGTGTCGTCCCAGATTAGCCTTCGTATGTAGCGAACTGCACAGGCGTATCTGGGACGACACGTTGCGCACATGCATTCTCAGAACACGGATTCAATGTTAACTTCCATGGAATGAACGATGAATGGAACATTTCACAGATTTAAACATTCAGTATAACGTTCAGTATAACCTGATAAGTGGTTTCTGACAATCTGTTCATTTTGTCAATTGACTTATACTTTCGTCGCGCTGCGTTTTACATGGTAGTTTAGAGGATAATCATATATTATCATATGACCGATAGAGCAGAAAGGTTTATATCAGTCGATAGTGCTGTGCTGTGCTTTCTTTAAAATAAGAATAATGATTCGCGAACTGGTGCTGTACGTTGATATACGATGATGAACGATGCTGCATGATGATGTACGATCATGCACGATTAACTTTCAAATCGATATTTTTGTGAAATATGCATAATATTGACATATATTTAATATTCATTATATTTATTTCTGCGTCTCTCAGGAAACGTGAGAAGCGTTTGCATATTCCACCCTTTATAACTCACCTGAACACGTACACCGTCACGCCTGTGTCACTTATGTTTCCGTCTGGTTTATGAAGGCACGTCGGTTCGCATATGAAATCATATTTCAGCGATACATATGTCACTAATTATAACGTTTTCGAAAACAGCTAGATCTAATTCAATGACATCGAGTAAAAATGTCTTTTAAAATTTAGTACATTCAAATCGCTCAAAATGATGTAGTTTTCGGCGTAGCTGTTTATTATTGATTTGAGATTTTTTTAGATTAATTCTTTGCTGCTGGAACATTGACTGAGAATAGAATTTGCGCCATTGTTCATGCTTTAGGACATTCATAATTACAACAACGGTGCATACCACTTACTGCTGGAGACTTAAGTAACTCGTTTCAGTAAGCAGTTAAAATTTACTCAACAACATATTTTTACATATATTTATATATTGCATACCTGAAAATGTGTTCACTGCACTTATATTTTTAATGTGCAGTGAGTCAAGAATCTTGTAAAACAGCAACACATGTACTTTTTATACATTTTAAGTTTATCGTATGAACCAAAGAGCTATACAGAATCAAATTATGATGAAACAATGTAACTTAGACGAATATCGAAACCGTGTATGTATTGTGCTGAAATTACAAGCCGAGTTTATAAGCCACCCCGCCCAGTGTTATGGTTTAATATGTAAAAATAAATAAAATAATGATTGAATGGTACCGTCTTTCGTTGCCTAATACAGAGGTGAATGGAATGAAAACTTGGTAAAACGACATCGGTAAATGAATGCACCTCTAATAAAAAGACAAGCGAATAATGCGTATAATATAATATTAAGCATGACTCGATCGAAAAGAGTCTGATCTAAATTTTCATATACTCTCGCTAATATTTTCTTAACATTTTAATGTGTTAAATTTGCCTAACAACTCATAGATCACGTATGTTAACGAATTTTACTGTAGTAGATTTAGTTTTTTTACTTATTAATATATTTGAAGGTTTATGGTCGCATAATTGACGGTACAAACATTATTAAGTTTATTGCAATTAATTATGTCCATGGTGTCCAAATAATCTAGTCTTCGAGAAGTCTCTTTAATAGGGCATGTGTCCAAGAAGACACATACTCATGCAAATTTGCATTGCTGTTATACATTTGGGACAACAAAGTTTATATAATTACTTGTTGTTAAGATTTTTTCTGTATTTGGCTAGACGGACAACTTCCTACTAAACCGGATTAAATTGGAGCTTGTCATGTTTCGTTACTGAATTGACACAAACATGTACTCATGGCATCAGGTGTTATGATTTCCTATTAATATAATATATATATATGCTAGTATGTGTTTATTCCGCTGTTTTGGTTGGTTTTCTAAATATGCTGTGCCACACTGTGACGTCATCACTGGCGCGTGCTATGTATGCAATGTCACATAATGGCGTATTCACTCGCGCGTGTTATGTATATTAATGTCACATAATGACGTATTCAAAGGCGCGGGCTATGTATGCTGTGTCACATAATGACGTCATCACTGGCGCGTGCTATGTATGCTAATTCACATAATGACGTCATCAGGTTGTATGTTTGCTATGTCACATAATTACGTCATCACTGGCGCGTGCTTACAGGCGCGCGGAGGACGCGAAGAGCGAGATCCACATACCGGAAGACATTCTCGAGCGCCTCTCGCACAAGGGTTACACACCGCAAGTGTCTGCACGTGACCTCCACAGCCAATACTCGACCAGCCTTCCCAACCCAAACTATAATCTAGACGGAGATGATGAGAAAGATTTTGTTCTTTTTTAAGAGAAACAAAGCGTGTCATGCACATGCTTTGAAGTCATTTAGAAAATCACGTTGAGACACAACACGCTTATGTTTAAAACATAGCATTGAATACATATTATTTATTTAAGGGACATTTTCACAGATTTTGGCAATCATTGAAGTTTGTCATTAAATGCCTTAAATTCTATAAATGTAAACATTGGAACTAAATAGCATTTAAACCAATCGGCCATCCGTGCTCATACAGTGAATGGTGTATTAAATACTTTATATATAAGCAATTCTCGTGATGTTAAAGAATAGAACGATAGCAACATGACTCCCTAAATTATTAAATCGTTTCGGGTTCGTAACGCTTTATATTTTTCAGGTTTTTAAATTTTCAAAAGATGCATATAATAAATATTTTAGAGCATGGTAAGTGTTCAGTACTACTGTTTTCTCGCAAATGTAATTGCAACATAACTATTAAATTTGCAAACCTGAAACATTTATTTTTCAATTTTGTCAATTTACCAAAACGTGAAAAGGTCCCTTTAAAGTATTGGGTTAACGACACGAACAGCTTCGTTCTGTTTCAAACCCACGCATGACATACACACCATTTGTCATAATTTAGGCCGCCATTTTTGCTCTGTGTTAAGCCATGTATGGCATACACATATTCGTTTTAGTGTGAAATACGCTTGTGTCGAAACTGCATGCACGACTTCAGTATTTGCATGCATGTTTATAATCTTACGTGTTTTCATTAGGTACCAACATCATTCTTGATTAACTAGATAATTGACTATGTATTTGTATTCCACTTTCCCCAACTATTGGTGGTACGGTTTTGCAGGATAAAAAAAAATATGTTATCTTTTTTCCTATAGAAAATGATAAAAAGTTTGTTTAGTGACGACTCAGTTGTTTGCATATATGTATTTATGAATTATATTTTGCGATGCAGCTTTATTGTGGCGTGTTTGCGTTTTATTTGTAGTGTTGTTTTATGTATACAATGTGTTCTCATTTTGGTGTTAGCTTTACCTCACCCAGATATTGCTCCATATTTGCACCTGACTTATTCGACTTTTGAATAAATGTATACTTGTGTACATGTAGATAATGTATTTATACATGTTACCTGAATAGAATGCTAGTGATGTTACTTAGTTACTAACAGCAACATCTGTAACGACAAACTTAATCCAGCACGATCGCAAAATATGGCTTTGTTTTACATTAAAATCTAGATAAAATGCGAAAATTGTACGATAGCTACTCGAGTGACAGGCGTTCAAAAGAGTTCGAAACTGAATCCAATAAGGAAGATAAAAAGAGCAGGTTTTAGTTTTTACGGACGGTTTTTAAGTTTTTTTTTAGACGAATTATGAACAACCGAAATGTTACACAAACAGAAGACACGTTTATTAGCAGTTTAAGGGCATTTAAGATCAACTAATAATAAAGTGTTTATCAAAATATTCAAATTCTACGAAATGGACCTTGCTATTATAAAAGATGCCTTGTTTCTTATATTCGACGTCACTGCTTTAAGCTCATCGCGTTTGTTTTTCACCGATAATGAAAACATTTGCAGATAAAAAGCTAAACTCAAAGAAACTTAACAACAGACTATGGGTACACATTGATCAGAATTAATCACACAAAACGAACGTTAAAGGCAGCCTGAGATAAATAGAGCCTTGTTCTGGGAAAACTGGGATAACCTTGCGCAGTCCGCACAGTCGCGCGTCCTTATTGATAAATACAATTTAACTGACTGGACGTTCAAAGCATGTATGGACAACACCACAGTTTCAAATCGTTTCTCTGCGTATAAGTCATAATTACAAAGAAGAAATATAGCAAATCAAAGAACAACTTAATAATTAATACAAATTCTCAACTCGCGTCTCTGTCTCGTTTCAGAAACGCTGAGAATGCCAAGAATGAGATTTTCCTACCCAGTGAATTATTAGAAGGCCTGTCTAATCACCATAGCGTACACGATCTCCATGAGCACGAGTCCACGTCATATCCGGTCGCGCGCGTCGTAGGTGACGACGAAAACGATTTCGTTCTATTTTGAACATGTCGCATTGTTCGTGAAAGCGCATCGAATAATGTGGAAGAAAAACTGATAATAGCTATGTTAACTGCTGTAAAAGTTGCCAAATTATATTACTTTTTTTAATCACTTTTTATTTAAATAGTGCGTTGGGACTTTTTAAACGTTATGTTTTAAGTTTCAAGCAAATCACATTAATCAATGTGTTGAGGGGACCAACGAGCAATTGAGCCGCGTTCTGTGAAAACTGGACTTAATCCATGTGCTTAATATGCCGTCCAAGTTGAGCCTGTGCAGTCCGCACAGGCTTATCAGGGACGACATTGACCGATGTTATGGAATTTTTCGCTTAAAAAAGTTTCTTATCAATGAAAATCCAGTCTAGGTGGAAATTGTCGTCTCTGATTAGTCTGTGCGGGCAGCATAGGCTAATAGGAAGACAATTTACGCACATGCAATAAGCCCGGTCATCGCAGAACGAGATCAAGTTGAATTCACGTGTGTAAACTCATACAATGGTGATCGTGCTGGTATGCCAATTGTTATGATGGCTGTTTGATCAGTTATGTTGAACGTGTTGATAACATTTACATTGCACATTTTTTATTTATATACTTTTTTGCTATTATATGGATTTTTTAAATGTTAATGTATTGCGATTAATTGTATTGGTTTACTGGTATTTTGTGTATTTATATCTGGTATTTTGGACGTTGTTTTTTTGTGGTTTTCTTCATGATAAACGATACATTCGAATTTTCAAATGACCTTGGTAATGATACATTCGAATTTTCAAATGACCTTGGTAATGATACATTCGAATTTTCAAATGACCTTGGTAATGATACATTCGAATTTTCTAATGACCTTGGCGACGACTAGTTGTTACAGAAGTTGGTAATATAAAAGTGAGAAATGATATTTGCTCACAGGAACACGTATAACAAAATATAAAACTATTAATTACCTTTCACTATAAAACGTTAATATGGCTTTGTTTAGTGTTGACAGAAATACATTACAAGACTTTTGTATTTTTAGTTATGTAAGTTGGTACCTACTTTGGACTACTCTATTATAGGTTTATTTACTTAAAGGATTTCAATAGGACTTTTTGTTGTCTTCATACATTGTTCTGGAAGCATTTTTAAGTGAATATATGGTATGGATTAAAAGTTAACAATTCTTTTTACATCTGTACATTTGTAAATTTATGCATTAATACGAACGATATAATTGTGAATTTCATCTCAGTTAAATTTTAGTATTAACATTAATTGATATAGTGTACTGTTTTATGGTTTAAATTAAAGTGTTCTTTTGAAGATACTAAACGTTAGGGTTTGTTATTTTTCTTCAAATAGAAACCAACATATACACGAATATGTTAACATTAATACAAATCCATTAACTAAAAACATTATGTTTACTTTTTTACTAAAGCAGGTACAGAAAGATAGATAACAGTATTGCAATATTTATTCATCTTTAGGACGATCGTATCGAATATGAGGTTACATGTTCATCAAACTTCATCTAACGTTCACAGAGACAAGAAGACAACAAAGGTAATACAATGTTTTAAACGTGTTTTAATCAAGGCATCATACAAGTGTTTTTCTTACAACTGTAAAATAAATATGGAAAGCACTACACAGAAAAAATGCAATATAACAGGAATGAAGATCATATAAATATAACAATGACTAAAGCATACGCATCTTCAACGTTGTTATAAATAAAACATCCAAAGACAAACCATTATATAATTAAATTATATAAAGATATATCAACATAGTCATTGTAATAGGGGAAGGGTATTCATTAATAACTTCATGTACATACCTGTGTACTCTATTGTTAGCAAATTATTCTTTCTAGATGTCTTTTGTTGTTTTGGAACCCTTTTAACAGTAAGCTCGCGCTAAGTACAGACTTGTCAGTTTTACCTTTTCGTTCGTAATGGCAGGAACGCAAACACGATGCAATTCCATTATTTAATTTAAGCCACAATATGGTCAATACAACAGAGTTCAGGATATGAATAGGCTCACACTCAATGTTTCATACTTAAAGTTATAATGTAAATACCTAGCGACTAAGCAATTACAAATTGATATAATAATTATTCATAGTTTTCAGACTGCTGTTTAAATTAAGTACGTTTAAAATCGCAAAATAATTGAACGGATGCGTGGTCGTATTTAAAGCAAGTTTATACGATCATCGATGCACATTTTTAATACATGTAGAACGTTTATGAATAAAAACACTAGAATAAAGTTCCAGAGGCAGTGATACTCGACAATTAACGAAATAACGAGTTATTGACAATTACAAATAATTCTCAACTGTTAAGTCGAAAACACGTGGATGTACACACGATATGTACACTATAGGGAAATTCCCACGAGTCAATGCAAAAAAGACATCTTATGTTAAGATGCGGTCCTTTTTATGGAAAGAATTGTTGCTTTATAGTGAGACAGCTAATAGAGGTTTCGATAACAAAATAACACTTAATTCTATCGCTGACTGCATCTGAAGACGGGAAGAGTTACCTTATTATACCTTGCTGTCCTTATTTATGGCAAGGAACCAATTTCCAAAAGTAAGACACCTTAAACAGGTTTCAATATCAAAATTAGAAGTAATTTAGGAATTTCGAACCTAAAAAAATCATATTTTTTAAAGGCCTAGGCGTAGTCCTTAGTAACGTAGAATGTTTGTATCAGACCCAGGAACTTCTTTAATTCAACTGTTCCGCAAACATGTGTTTATTATTATACTTAAGTTCTGCAGTTATAAATGTATGTTTTAATCTTCAATGTGGTACCCCATAATGATAAATAAATTCACCAGCCTCCTTTTAGAAATATACAAAGCCGTGAACAGCAGAGCAGATATGAAGGCATTTTTTTTAAACGCGCATATGTTTATTCACCTAGCTCCTTAATTAAGGCTATGTATTCTCCTCCTATGTTTTCATTACAGTCTGACACAAGCTTCAAATTAAAAGGTTTATCCAGTGATGTGAATTTGTGAAAACGTACCTTTACACGATGCAATAACATTTTGGAGTATGTAAAATTTACAAACATACCAAAGCATGCTTTCGGAATGTCAACATATTTTTTAAGTTAATTGTCGTAACTTTTCAACAGAACACAGTATTGAAAGCCTATTTTGTTCATATCATATAAATATACTCTTATGTGTTCAAGCCCACCAATACATCACAGAAACCTTGTTTGTTTCCGAAAGACATAAATCCTACAACATGACCGATTCCTGAATATGTTAAGGTTTCACTACCTCTGTGTTCATCCACTGTCAAATGCACTTGTTCTTATGCATTGATTGATTGAAGAAAACATCTGTCCATTATATGCTTATCATGGCAGTCACATAAATTGTTTATGTTGGCGCCTGTATTATAAATGCGTCAACCATCGCACTTAATTCTTGCATAAATACATTTATTGGTATTTTTAATTCCAATACAACTTAAAAATTCATAATCTTCATCACGAACATCGTTTTCCTCATGTCGGACGTCATGTGCAGAACAGAAATCAAAGCATTTTAATGCAACATTCGCATATGTAGATTTTCCGATCTCCTCCTTTAATGCTTTGTATTCATTCTCCACGTCGTCATCATACCCGAAAACTAGATTCATTTCCAAAGGTTGATTCATAGTATTGACTTTGTGCAACAATGCCCTCAAACCATGACATAACAAAACGGAATATGTAAAATGTACGAACACAACAGAGCGCGGTATTGGAATGTCCATATACTCGAAAAATGTGATTCGCAGCTTTTGGACTGTACGTAGCGTTGTTAAAACGTTTGATAATAAATAATATCTTTTGATATTATACAAAAATAGGCGATGTATATTCATGCCTATCAATGAGTCATAGAGACCCTCACTGTCTCCATACGAATTCACATTTAAAATATTGGGGACACAAACATCAGTTTGGGATTCAATATCTCGATGTTTAACCGATGCCAACCCTTTTTTGTTCATCTGCGTTGATTGATTGAATGAAACATTCGTCCAATGTTATGTTAACACAGTGACCGAATAAGGAGAGTTTCTTGAGCAATAGACGCAGCCATACAGACGAAACTGAAATTTTTATTAATGTTATGTTTTCTATTGAAGATGGCAGGCTGATATCATGGCACGCTGCTGAAGTTGGCATGTGGGTATACGGACTACCTTTTGAAGATGGCAAGAAGATATCTTGATACGCTGTTGCAGGTGGCAGGTTGATTTCTTGATACGCTGTTGCAGAGGGAAGGCTGATATCTTGACACACTTTTGAAGATGGCAAGTGGATGTCGAATTGGTTGCTCCCCGGGAATAACATTTCTATTGGAAATGTCTCTTGTTCATAAGAACTTCCAAAATATCGTATTGTAAATGATTTCAGTTTCAGCAATTTAGTTATGATGTTTGGATCAGTTATAAATACATCAAGTTTTTTTTCCATGCAACTTTGTATTTCGGTATTTATGTACCATGCATCTATCTCAAAGCCTATTCCTGAGTGTATTATTTTCTTGGTGCTTGTTAATGAAGACAATACAATGTTTGTAAACGTTATGTCTAAGTGTTCGAGGCAATCAGCAGATGATAGAAGAATGTCCCGTAAGTTTACTGTTGAAAGTAATTGATCACCAATTTCAGTTACATAAACACCATCAGAAATGTCTAACCTTCGAAGGTTTCCTTTGTTAAGCTTAAGGAGACTTTCAAAACAATGACACTTCTGCATAGCAGCAATGCATGCTGCGCCCGAACAGGAGTGAAAACAGTCTTCGATGTTCAAAGGTTCTAGACTCATGTCGAAATCAATCTCACTGATTTTAAGTTTAAATAAATCTCCATCAATATTGTTAGCCATGGCCTCAATGTAACCCGATATAATCAGTTCCGGATACTCATAGAAATCAGCAGTAGTCACACGGTCGTCCATCACACAAGAAAGCGCATATGAAGCCTCATTGTCAAGTCCGCAAACGAATACAAATGTCTGTGAAATACTGAACATATCTTCGGGAAAGTTATCCAGATATTTGGATATGACATCGTCAATGACGTGTTTATTTCGGACGATGTAGAATGCCGCTAAGAATTCCTGCATGCTCTTGTGTACGAATGAAAATGTTGATGACGTTATTACAACGGCTGAATGTTTCCTTTCAGTTAAAAGTCCAGACGTCAGGGAAAATGTCCTGTGTGGCTCAAACCCATATCTTGCAATTTCTCTGTCGGTAAACACTAAGGATAACTCTTTTTCCAAAGAAAACAAGAGAGTAAATGCCAACCTGGGAATTGCATCTAGGTGATCAATATTTTGCTTTACGTAACGTGTGTTTTGAAAACATAAAACTGGTGCATTTGGAAAGAAGCTTACTTCATCGCTGACCTTCTTAAGTAAACCATCTAGCAGAATGCTGTACATTTTGCACATTGAACCTTCAACACATGTATTAGCCGCCCATAACGAAACGATTATTTTAAGCAATATTGGTTTTGACAACAATTCTTCAAGTTGTTTCGATTTTACGTACTGTTCAAAACATTAATGTAGATGTGACTCTTCCGGAACGAGATAACCCATTACCTTCCTACTAAGGGTAAATACATCTTTTACTCCATCCAATAGATACAACCCGTCAATTTGTGAGTCTCGTATACGTTCGTCTGCCAGTTTCCATGGCCGAGTTGTTATTAACAAGGTGCACTTGTTGTGGCATTCCACCATCAGCGGTAGTATTAGTTTTCCTTTCGTATCTCTCCACTCATCAAGGCCATCTTGAATGACAAGACAGATTTTCTTTTCCATAATTCGTTGAAGAAGTATGTAGGCTTTGTCACAGTCTATATCTGAATATAACATGTCGATAATTTGTTCTTTTATCATCTTTGGTACTTCACGTTCATCGATAGAGTGACGAGAAAGACGAAACTAAATCTTTCCAGTGATGCAAAATCTTTAAAATCCGTTTCATCTACATCATAATTATATGACGAGTGACTGACTTTATATGACGAGTGACTGACTCTGCACCAATCTAACACTAACTTTGCAACAAACGTTGTTTTACCAGTACCTGCTTCACCTTGTAAAAATATCCGTCCATTGAACTTGCCATTAGTGTCTAACAGGTCCTTGTAAATACTAATTTCTGTACTCTTGCCTTGGTCATCTTTCTTTTGAAAATTTGAGTAACACGGGTCATCTCTTTTCAACGTTGGCTTATTCATTTGCATTCGGAATATGTTTGGGGTAGCATATAAGTTATCTAAGGATGTAGCACTATCGAAACTTGGATTTAACGGCGACAAAGTGACGTAATTAAGTGTATTATTGTAATGCTGAATTAAACGTCGATGCAGCTCTGAAATAAAATGTAGGCTTGCTATTTACTTGCAATATATTTCTACAGTACATTACAGTTGGTGTGTTATGATAGTATAATTTTTTAACGCACATTAGTATTTTGACAAAAAACAGTTTTATTTTCTTAACGCACAACTTAATTCAAGAAGTGTGCAGTGACTGTTGTTTCTATATTATAATGTGGCTGTCATTTAGTTATCCAAATTAACATACTATTACAAAATATAAAACAAGAGTACCGCATAACGGGTGCCACGCTCGGCTGCGAAAGCTTGTCAGAATGTATTTTTTTAGAGGTCATAGTGACCTTGACCTTTGACCTAGTGACCCAAAATGGGTGTGGCGTGTAGAACTCATCAAGGTGCATCTACATATGAAGTTTCAAAGTTGTAGATGGAAGCACTTTGATTTTAGAGCCTATGTTAAAGTTTGATATTAGAGGTCACAGTGACCTTGACCTTTGACCTAGTGACCCAAAAATATGTGTAGCGTGTAGAACTCATCAAGGTGCATCTACATATGAAGTTTTAAAGTGTAGGTGGAAGCGCTTTGATTTTAGAGCAAATGTTAAGGTTTTAGCACGACGCCTACGGCGGACGTCGGACGTCGGACGGCGAACGAGCTGGCTATGACAATAGCTCGGGTTTTCTCCGAAAACAGCCTCGCTAAAAATAGCTTAATAAGATAAGCTTGAGAATATCAAAACAAATCATTCATAAATAGGTTCTTAGAAAATCCGTTAGATTGTAAATCATTTAGAAATCAAATGTTTCATATATGAAAATGTTTGATATATACAGCCATTATACAAGCAACAGAATAGAACCTATTCTAAGATCCATATTATTTTTGTTTGATCATAAAGATAAAAAAACTGCATTTATAATGGTTATGTCAAAGTGTTACCTTCAATATCTAGGTCGTTATTTGTCATTTTTGTTTCGTTCAGCTTTTGCTCAATTATTTCAATGTTGTTTCCTATTTCTTGTGCTTTTTTATCTATTGTCAGTGTATGTTGAAACACATTTGCTGCGTGTATTTCAACATTGTGCGCTGTGTATTCTATTTCCTGAGCCTTCTGGTGTACTTCCCGTGCTGTTTTTTCTGTTTGTAAAGCCTTTTGTTTAACTTCATTTTCTTTCTCTGTAATCATTTTAGCGCTCGCTAACCTGCGAGATTCTATGTGTGCTAATACTTCTTTGCCTTCTTTTGAAATTCTCTTCCTTGCTTCATTTTCCCTCTCCTCAATATGTTGAAGGCATTGTTTCATATGGGTATCAATCTCTAATAACACCGTATCCACTTCTTTTAAAACTCTTTCACTTTGGTCATTTACTTTAACCAGAATTTAATGGGCATCTTTCAGATGTTCAAGTAGATCGTCTGGAGTGATAAATTGTGTATTATTCTTCAACTGAAAGTATAAAAAGTATCTTTTAATAGACCCGTAATTATTATAGGCATTTACTGTTAACATTTGTACGAATGTTAACGCAATATACCATAAGAATAATAATAACCTTATATATACTATTACTGTTAGTAAACAATACATTTAACACACAGAATAACATTACTAGCGTATGTTAGGCATATGGGATTTATTTTGATCTGTTATTGATTTTTTTCATAGTTTGTAGGACAAAAAAAGACCTTGCAATTATATGTAAAAATCAAAACTATCAGTGAGCAGTTTTAAGGATAAAAAGTTTGCTTCAAAAAGACTATTTGAGAAAAACAAAAGCATACTTTTCTGAGTGTATTTATTGCTGAACTTGCGTTCGGATCGTTTGCAAGGCTGACTGGATCAGTGAGAAGGCTTTTTAATTTCAGAATTATGTTCTTGAGGTCCGAATCTGCGACTTGACAACTCGAAGTGTGGCGAACGTCTCTACCTATCTGACGAACCTAAATAAACAATGAATGAATGAGTAATTGAGAAAAACAATTGGCACACCAAACATTTTAATATATGTTTCAGAAATCATTCCAAATAGTAGAGATTAGTCCAACATTAGCCGCCATTTCATATGCATAAATAAATGGATTGAATTGATCCTTGACAAGGCTGTTTTGTTCGTACCACCGAAAGAAAAGCCCGTAACCACCATCATTATATTAGAATAAAATATACAGAATATACTTAAAACAAGGAAAATACTTCAACATTAAAATACATAACGGGCCCTCGGGCAATTATGCGGCTAGGGCCAATTTTAGACGTCCAGCCCAGCTCTGCCGTGTGTAATCGTTTATATCACATAATTTTATCATACTTTTTTGGTCCTTCACTAATCATTACACAGGACCAGCCTTCCGTACTTTTATTTTCATTCAATTGATTACGCAATTTATGACGTACTTCATGTGACGTAATTTCAATGACGAAACTACCTAGACTCTCTGTATTTTATGACAACAATTCGGACGTTGAGGGTTTTTATTTAACAGTTTTATATTTTTAAAGCATAGAACGATTCCAACACGTATTTCGGATTTTGTGTTTGTCATGCATAATTGGGAGCTTCGATAGAAATAAAATAATATAATCGCTTCAACATTTGATTTCGTAAATCGTGTTTAAGGTGACAGTGTTTTAAAGCATTCGATGCAATCGTTTAAAAGAAAGTGTGATTTAAAATCAAAGTAGATAAACGGATGGAACAACAGAAAATAGAATTACAAATCTTTGTTATTTTATTATTATAAGAACCGGATTTAAGTTGTCGTCGAGGTATGTGTGTCTTTTTCTATAAATGTTACTGATTCACAGTGTTTGGTGAATCTTGTTGAAACACAAATAGAGGCATAAATTAAATGTACAGATGAGTTTCAGTTTCAATCGATTTTGTATTATCCAAATTGTGTGCTACGTGTCATTATAATTATATTCGATTCTTTCGTTGAGTTGTGGCTTAATTTTATTGATCACCGTTGGCTAAGACTGAATGTGGACGCCATTTTGTTCAGTATAATCCGCGCGATCCCATTCTTTTCTGATATGAAAAATCGGCCCGGCTCAGCGGGCTGATATAATTTATATTTGCCCGCTAGATACGAATAACGGCCCGATCGCGACGTCATTTTGTTACTATTTATAGTAACGATATGTGATATAATGTTATTACACAAGCCTTTAATCATTTTCTGAAGATTTAAGTCTAAGTATTGGTTGGTGAATACGGACCCATTATTTCAGTTGATATTATTGCATTTATTTGGTCGATCCCAATATGAAAGGATACGATGAACTAAACTTAAATCAATCTTAAAGCGAGTTTACGATACTCCTGCATAAAATTCCGTTTATGTTTGATTTTGGTTTGATATACTGAATCAACATATGGCAGTCGCGTTTTTGCCTATTAAGAAAATGGCACGTGGGCAATGTTTTAAATGACATGTGTACCTGTGTCAAAATGCATTCCGGATATGGAGAGCTTGGGACATTACTGAATGAGAAACACGTGTCAAAATGCGTGCAGTTAAGAAGAATACTTATGACGCCATTAAAGTCAGTGCCCTGGACTGATGCTACATCAGTATATCCGTCCGGAGGAAGATAGCATTTGGCGATCTCCCAGTGGTTGGTTGCCCATAACTCAGCTCTTGTATTCTTCCAAGATGGATTGGAATACCTGTGATGTGAGGCGATATTTTGTTTCACTTGATCACATATTTTCATTGGACAAGGGCGGGGAAGTAGTCCTGGTGCATTGTGAAAGCTACAACTCCTTGCGTTTCTACATACGCCGAATGTTGGGCATTTTATTAAGTTCTCTGTAAAGCAATTTCCACAAGCTCTTCCAACATTTGCGTGCAGTTTCTGTATTTCTGAGTCAACGAACTTTTCTAGTCCTTGCTTGGTGATGATCAGTGCAATTATAGCTTTAAACCAGTTACACGTGTTCTTGTTGCTAAACATATCATCCAGGTTTCCAGCCATGTTCTTACAATCTCTCTACTTTTTGGTGGATTGCAACTATTTATACTGTGCTATTATGTACGGAAAAACAACACGCCATATTTTCTATCTGAAATATATTTAATTTATTGAATTAATAACGTAATAGGAATAATGAACGCAAACACAAAAACAATTCAGAATATTCATAAAGTGTGTTTCACCATCTCGCTCATACACCTGGATAATTGGGAGGGGGGAGGGTGAATTAAAAATTATGAATTTTTATAATTTTATGAGGAAAACTTCAATATGGAATTTTAGGAATATTTTTTAAAGCATATAATTTAAGATGTATATATCTAGTTAAATGTTTAAACAGAATAGTTATAAATTACTATATTTTCGTTATACTGATTACGAAAAATAATGAAGATTTAAAAAACGTAAAATAAATACTTATAAATGCATTTTATGATGATATCCACATTTTAAGATTTAACAATTAAGAGCAGGGCTATATCTGACCGTTTTTAAAGGGCATATGTAGTCGAACAATTACTACATGTATATTGCATAATTAATAATATTTTATGACAGAATGCGTTTAAATACATGTAGACTTGTAGATTAAATGCAAAACCGAATATAAAAGCACAATCATTAATTTAACTTAAAAACTTAAGATTTTGGTGACAAAATACAATTATCTGTCAATCTGCGCTTTCGTAACTGGAAAACTATCGTTATATTAGTAATCTATTCTGTTGGGTTTTCGTTTGAAGGAAGTCCCTTCTAAACGAAAATCAATTTTCGGCGGGAAACGTCGTCCCTGATTAGCCTGTGCAGACTGCAAATGCTAATTCGGTTACATTACGCACATGCATTAAGCGTTGTCATCCCAGAGCGAGTTTAATATTTGTGTCTCCTTAATGACCGCACTATTTCTTACCTGTAGGTGATAACTTCCTCTTCATCGTCAGTCGTGTTATTTTCAAATACGACACTATTTGTGTTTACGGTCCATTGTACAGACCCTTGTGTAAATAATATAAGTAGAATTTAATTAACCTCCCATTTATGAGAATTTTGCTTTCGATAAGATGGCACCATCGGCCATATAACATGTAATACAATGTTGGATTTGGTAGATAATCAATGCACATTCAAACGTAAGACATTGTCTAACACGCATTATCAGGGTGCAGAATCAACTTGGTTTTCAGGGGTTAACATACGGGCTGGACAGAATGTAAACACTCCGTTAAAAACTTTATTTTTGCAAATATCTCAAGTTATTGAAATTCATTTGAAAAAATCTTAAGTGCTTAAAAGACGGGTTTTCTTGCAGTTTGTGCAACTGGTGGTGTATGGGATATACACTCTCAGTTATGCCGATATGTTAGGCTATAAAAAATAGGCTACATATAGCTGCTGGTCGTGTCATATATCCCATGTTTAACTCGTCACAAAAATGTCCTATAATTTAAGGATGGGTTTGCATTACAGAGCAAACGTGTGATCATGTGTTATATGATAACTAGCGGTACGTTTTTAATTCAAAGTAAGAAATCCAACACTGATCTACATGAAACGAGCTACACCATACAAGAGTCTTCATCTTGCCGATACGTAAGAAAAAATTACAGCATACACATAAAATGAAACAACTATGAAAATTCATTTATGTGTTATTGCTTTACAAAATAAGTCAAAAGATATGAGGAAATATTGCCAGTGGTTTTATTTTGACTTAATCCGGCGACACCCGAGTTCATCTCTGAAGAGGTAATTCTTAACAATGAAACTGTATATACATTTTCATTGTCTCCTTGTTTGTTTTAAGAAATGGTACATATACAATATACCAAATAAACATTACATATAACATTGATACATCACATGTATACCCACATATTGAAAGCACAATTTTGTACCACCTGATCAAAGATATACAATATAACTCCACTTTCGCTTTGAAAAAAAATGTGATTTTTTCCTTATATGTATTGCTTTTACTATTTTACCGTTTTAACAACTATTTATGCACACATTTAACTAACCATCACATCAAAAACGCTCGTCCTGATAAGTTGACATTGAAACATCAGTAAACCAGTTAATGTGTCGGTTCTGATATAATTTACGCCCGAATGTCTAAATTTCAAGCTTAGTAAACATGAGAAGGGTATGCCCGCTGAAGATAATTTGCTATTCGTGGAGGATATGATATGTATTAAGATACTTAGATATTTGTTACGCGGAAAATGACACCATCTAGACGCAATATGACACCTGTATAGCGTTTGTGTCTAGCAATATGTGTAAAATTACGTGTACTGCGCAGTCGAAAGTCACGTGCATATGCTTGTTATTACTTGATATAAGGAATATAGCAGATATAATACTCTGAATTAAATTTAACTCCCAACGTTCACATGTTGCCTGTAGTATGTAACATGATTTGAATGACTATCGAACAGTTTAAACAAATATCGCAGCACATCGTATGAGTTCCTTAAAGCGGGTATATACGATTATTTATATGTGTTTAATTGTAATATATAGATAGAATATGTTACAATTACACAAGAAGGCAAGACAAATTATACATTAAAGCAGAATTTCATTAAATGCAGCAAAGACAAATTAGCGGCCCGAGCCGATTGTGACGTACATATTTTCCTACAATAACCGAAGCATTCGTCTTTGTATTAGGATTGGAGTTAGTGTTCGTGTGTCGTATGAATAGATATCGTTGCAGGAATTCAAATTAACCGTTAAACTAAGTTTAGATTCACATCGTACATGTATGATATACATGCTGGCGAATTCGGCTGTACAGCCGTTTTCAATTTCAGAATTAAATATCTGGCTTGTTTCGCATTTTTCAACACATGTTCTTCTTAACTTTTATTTTAATTTATATTGAAATATATAAATAATACGTTTTTTACACATTTTATATAAATTCATAAATATTTGACAAAATCGTATATACCCGCTTTAAAACGTAGACGCGGTTTATACAATTTCTCACTCTTTTTTATGATGGACTTCAATCTGATTGGATAATCCCGTTTGATGGGAGTTGATTGTATCAATTGATGCCAGTTTGAGTGTGTGATTGACTATTCAGATGTGTTTTCACGATTGATCATTTCATGTTAAGATTACATTTCCAAACGCGGAGACAATCGTTATCGTGGGAAACAACAATTACGAGTGGGCCAAGATAAGACTAGATTTGTGGCGGTTTATCTCGATTGACGACTAAATCATACCATTCATTTTGGAAAATTAATTTTAATTTTGAAAAAAAAAGAAATATGTTTAATATGACGTCGATGCCCGGGAATGACCATAAGGTCTGATCAGGTTGGATCTTTCATCCAATTTATTCACCAACTTCAGATATGGTGCGATTAGTTATGTAAGACTCTTGCATTTCGTGGCTAACAAACGTTTGAGAATAAACTGTGAATCATAATATTGATTACCTTACTTGAATCATTTCGACTTCAAACAATTCATTTAAATGTTATTATCCGAGTATTTGCATTGCTATTATTCCAGTATTAGACAGACACATCTAATTGTAGTTAAAGGTACCGTCAACCACGAATTACGAAACAAGAAATCGGTGACAAAATTTCACGTTGCGTGAATCATAACCGTTTTAATGAATGCACTACATATATAATTGTTTAACATGAAACATTCTAATTAAATAAAGTAATTCTGATGTATTTCACATTGTCATAAGCAGCATAACAATCTGTCTTTTATGCACTTGTTGAAATTCTTAAGAAAAAAAATGTTTTAAAAAGTTATTCGAACAAATCACCTCTTATCGGTTCCCACAAAGTCGCGTGATACTGCACCCTGATTATTTTGCAAAGCAGCAGTTAAAAATATGTTCCTTTTTATCAATGCCGGGCGTCTTAAAGATAAATAATTGGTAACCGGATGTATATCCCTCCTCCAAAGATTAAATAAAAAAAATAACAATGAAATTGCAAATCAACAATTAATATATGAACTTCGATATAACCTTACATTGCGCTATTAAAGGAAAATTGTTAAATCAGGTATATACATCACTAGTTTGAATTGTTAAATTATAGTCATGTTGTTGTTTTTCTTGCGTTTAACTTGACAGGTCTCAAAGTTTGTAAACAACTTGTCCTTGAATTTAAGTAATACATAGCGTAATACAATATGTAGGGAATGTATACGTTTTTTGATATCAAAAGATTATTTTCAACGAGATAAAGGTTTAATTTTTCCGTGCGCAGGTTTCAAACAGACTTGATAGTTTTATTATTATATGTTTTGTTATGTTCGCGACTGGGTATTCAATATATTTTACATACTGACTATATATTTAAGTTGAACAATCTGAAGTGAAGTTTGGATTTAGTCTTTATTAGTCTCTGTCAGTTACATACAATTAAACAACTTTACATACAAACATGATAATGTATTCAGTTACATCAAACCATAAGCAAAATAATCATTTTAGCAACCTATTTCCAATACGAAAATGAGAACTAGACACGATAATAGTTACAGATAATTTGTTTAATGTTCTGTGATGCTTAATTATGAACCATTAAACTTAATTTTAAATTACGACGAGGAAAAATATAACCTTAACATGGTTTTATTTTATCATGGAAATAAAGCACCTCAATTTAGCAACAATAGTTTAACAAGATTGAGATCACAAAAAACTACGCCATTAAATAAGTCTTACCGACTAAAGCCCCAACATTAACCGTCCTTTCCCACACTACAAATAAATCGAAAACACACATAGTAATATGATGAGCTAGACGTGTTCACGGAGTCACGTGACGGTCGCGTGACAGTGGCGTAGCTAACAAGATTAGTAGTTGTTAGCAAAGTTCCCGTAATCAAATGCTAATCAAGAAATCTTGGTGAATCCTCATACATAAATAATATTCCCAAAGTGTGTGGCTAGTCCATGTATACAATTTTTGATATGCGTTGTCTGTTTCAAAAGCCATCACTTCACATTCACCTTCACATAGAAAATGTTGATCAGAAAATGTCCATGTCAACTTATAATTTTCGTACGCGGCTTTGCATATTTTTCCCATGCAACTAGGTGGTTGTTTTAAAACATGCAATTGGACTATTTGTTGTGTAGATATATGAAATAGTAAACCTATTGTTATAAAACCATTTCACCATGCTATATATGCTCCATGATTAATTGTAACAGCATTGTTTATTAACGCCGACATAATCACAGACAATGTGTGACTCATGTGCAACATGTCGTTCTTTAATTTGTTTTTTATAACTTCCGTTTTTTAAAGTATGATTTAGGATTTTAGTTCTAAAGTTTACGGTAATACAATTCAATAGTTTCAACAAGTTCGCTTTCATTTCTAGAAACATACCATAACCGGTCGCTTTTAAAGGGGCCTTGTCACGTTTTGGTAAATTGACAAAATTAAAAAATAAGTTATTTCAAATTTGCAAATTGTCATTGTAGTAATGACATTTTTGAGGAAACGGTAATACTGAACATTTACCATCCTTTAAATATCCATTATATGCATCGTTTAACGATTTAAAAACCTGAAAATTATAAAGCGTTGCAATGGGAAACGATTAAATAATTTGGAGAGTGTGTTTGTTGTCGTTGTATTTTGTGATACTACAAGGATTGCTTAAATAAAGTATAAAATACATCACTTGTTGTATGAGGACAGATGGCCCTAGTGGCCTAAGCGGTAGACTTTTACACCAGGACTAAAGGGGTCAGTGGTTTGAGTCAGTTGAGGTTAACTTTGTTTTCTTTTTTTAATTGTATTCTTGTTTTTTATTGGGGCTTTTTAGATCCAATGTTTACATTTATCTTTATAGAACATTTAATGACAAACTTCAATACATCCCAAAATCTGTGAAAAGGCCCCTTTAAGTATCGTTAGTAAATTAGACCAGTCGAAGGCTATGGATTTTTAAGAATGCATGCCAGTTCAATACTTTTACTTGTAATCCTCATTTCGTATATAAAGGAACATAGATATATTTCAATGGAGAAAGCTAAGTTGAATTTAGCTTGTGTTTCCATGAATATACTTTTTTTTAAGAAAGGGTTGTGCCTAATGCTTTGTAATAGAGAACCATTATATAGCTCCTTCTGCGCTTCAATGTTGCAAGACGCGAGAAGAGTTATATTTTGATTATGCATTAGTGAAAACCCGACATCTCTACCGAACATTGCTCGCAATTTTTACCACCTTATAAACAGGGTGCAGGACCACGTGACTTTGTCGGATTCCCCTTGTAACTTTAATGGATTTAAACACGACGGTTAGTGGTGCTTTATTTTAAATAGCTGGACAGTAGGTTTTAATGTTTTTATATGTACCAGCAACTTGGTTCCATGACGTGACGTCGATTGTGACGTTACTTTATAGACATGACGTCGTTGCTTAGTAATTAATGAGAGAGAGGAAGTATTGGATATATTTATTGAAGATCGTTAATAAATTCAATTAATTGTAATACCAAAATCGGGTATTTAGAGTTTATTTTATTCCGGTAATCGGGGAAATAGGAATATACTGAAATTCCCATCATCGGGGAATCTCCAGAACAATAACTTTTTAAAACGATTTGTCTTAAGAATTTAAAGTAGTGCATAAAAGATAGATTTTTATTCGGCTTATTGCAATATGAAATACACCAGCATTATTTTATTCAAAAAGCATGTGTTCCTGTTCCAAAATTCTATTCTTACTGCATTCATGTATACGAAAATATGGTTTTGCTTCATGCAAATTGAAATTTTGTCACCGATTTCAGGATTATTTAAGGATTTATTCTTATACCGTAAGATATCGTCACAAACTGCTAGAAACTGTCTTTTATGCACTTAAGATTTTTGGAAATGTATTTTTATAACGTGAGCAATTTGCAAAAATAACACTCTCAACGGTGTGTTAACATTCTGTCCAGCCCGTGTGTAAGCCCCTAAAAACCCCGTTGATTATACACCCTTTAAAGGATAACGGTAGATACTGAATTCAAAAGTAAAAATAATCCAGATCTGAATGATTTTTAGATTAGTTTGTACTGCATCGGATTTGCTTTCGCGAGTCTCGTCAATTTACGCTTACTGGCAGAAGAGTACATCCCTCGCTATAAACTGAAGAGGCTTACACGAACTAGGGCGTCAACAAAATATTAAAACGGCTGTACAGCTTACTAAAGGCAGTAAGCGACAAATACAGTATACATAATGTATTGTTGTTTTCTTAAGCGTAACTGTTGAACATAACTTTTCGATTAAGCAAAATATCGGTATTCAGGCGAAAAGTTAAACGCAAAAATGCGATATATTTCTTAGGATGGATTAATGTAATGCAACAACTGTTTTATACTTTTCGAAAGTCGCTTAGTTGCAACAATCCGATTCCCAGCTACTGGCCCACTGGGTCGCTGGCAGTTGCAGCCAGTAAAGGCTGTCTTCATGTAAACTCGCCGCCTGGAATCAAGGCGTCAGTTTAATCGGTTATATGAGCCTAACAAACAATTTTCTGGCATAAATACACACACACAGATCATAGATATATCCTCCTTGCGCAAATTGAAACAACCTACTTGATATGGTGTGCTCGCAGAATAATCATATTAATCCAAGTTTCAAACACGTAAATGGTTCATGAAAATACAAAAACGCAGCGTATTCCGAATTCGGGAATTTGCATCGACTATCTCCGGATTCCTCCTCAAGATAGATCTCGTGTCTTATCATCCTATGAATCTACATCTTCAGTCAAATACCTAGGGGCTAAATTCGATCAAACTTTGTCATTTGAAACTATGATTCGTTCAGTCATTCAGAAGGCCAACTACAGGTTAAAATACCTATAAAGAAAGAAAGAATATCACAACCAGCAAACTAAGGAACTTCTTGTCATGTCTTTGATCCAATCCCATTTTGATTATGCTTGCTCTATATGGTACCATAGTCTCACCAAAGTGTTACAAAGAAAGCTCGGAACTATCCAGAGTAAGTAATTGCGGTTTGTCCTAGGTCTCGATGCAAGGGCACATATTGGGCCAGAAAACGTTCGTTTGCTCAACTGGCTACCAGTCAATAAACGTGTAGACCAGATTTTTCTTGGCCATGTGTTGAAGATTAAAAATGGTTTGGCCCCTGACTATATGGGAGAACATTTTATTCCACAGGCCTCTATTCATTCATACAGGACCAGGTCAACTCAAAAAGGTGCATTTGCTGTCCCCAAAAACAAAGGTTTCGGGTCGAAATCCTTTTGTTAAACGGGATGCTCATTATGGAACAATTTACCCTCCAGTATAACACAGATTGATAGATTGTCTGTTTTTAAGTCGTCTTTAAAATCTCATTTATTAGAAAATCTGTAACTTTTATGTGTATTGTTTGTTTTGTTGGATTAAGGATCATTTCTAGTCATCAATTTTTATCAACAATGATCCTGTCTTCCATAAATTTTATGCATTCTCCATTTTTATAAGTGCCACTCTATGTCCTGCCACCAGCACAAGGGACCACAATGGAAATATAGGATCTATCTATCTATCAATCTACCTACCTACCTACCTACCTACCTACCTACCTACCTACCTACCTACCTACCTACCTACCTACCTACCTACCTACCTACCTACCTACCTACCTACCTACCTACCTACCTACCTACCTACCTACCTACCTACCTACCTACCTACCTACCTACCTACCTACCTACCTACCTACCTACCTACCTACCTACCTACCTACCTAACCTACCTACCTACCTACCTACCTACCTACCTACCTACCTACCTACCTACCTACCTACCTACCTACCTACCTACCTACCTACCTACCTACCTACCTACCTACCTACCTACCTACCTACCTACCTACCTACCTACCTACCTACCTACCTACCTACCTACCTACCTACCTACCTACCTACCTACCTACCCACCTACCTACCTACCTACCTACCTACCTACCTAACCAATCGTGATACATCGACTCTTTCCGGCACATCCGTATAATAGATTGAATCGACAATTCAAAACTTCCGCTTTCTGTTTGATAACGTTTTTTTATATAAAAGTTGTGTTTTGAGCATTTCTTCACTGAATACAAGCACATTGATGTCGATTGTAACAAGTATTGTGTTGGCTACGATGTTTTAGGTTGATAAAGCTTGATTTTATAGACATACATTTTTATGTGTATTTTGTCTTTACCAGGAATAACTTTGAGCTGTACGCTTGATATGAAAAATCTCAAAGCATTCAAGTAGAACTAGTAGGCCACTTTGTATAGTTATTCAATGTAAGTGGTTTAACTTAAAGTATCAACATATAGTTGACATACGCTCTGAAATTGAGCAAAATGAAAAAAACATGTTATTGTGTGTTGTATCAGGCCATTGTATTTATAAATATGACGAAATCTCAACAGTTGTATTTTGAAAAATATACATTGACATTATGAGCTATTCGATTTCTTTAATTCAATATATTTAAGTCAGTCCAAATTTTCAATGACGGGTGAGCGCGCATCACGTCCGACTGTGCGTACCGTTGAGATTAGTGAGCATGCGATTTCGTTTACATGGTTATTTACCGCACTGCATAATATTTCCGGTCATTTTGTCGACATTTTATTCTTTTATGTTTTTGTTTTCTTAAGCTATGTATGGGCAGTTGTAACAATAATGTGGAACATGTGACTTGTTAACAACAATAGTACTAGGCTGATAGTTGTAAAGTCCACCTTTCTCTCGACAGAATACATGTTTGTCAAACTAAGTATGCGAGTAGCATTTTATTTTTCTCATAGTACAAAATACACCAGAGAAACATATTTAAAAACGCATAAGCGGGTTACGGTAAAAGTTATTAATATTATATTTTATCTTACTACAGCCTTGAGTTCTACCTGTGATATTGTAGAGGTTGGCTGGAGACAGTCGTCGGTGAAATATGGAACTACTGCAAGGTGCTTCTGTCTTCTGGGAAGTCCACACACAGTACTAGCTTCTAGCTCACATCGTGTAGCAGAAATGCTGAATATGAAGAGACCAGAAGCATGTATAGCATTTTAAGTCATACATAGTAAATACACAAAATGTGTTTTTCATGTATGGTTTTAAGACGTTATTCAGCAAAAATAAGAATGAATAAAACATGACAAAAGTAAACATTAAAAGTATATTAGGATATTTAATATGTATGAACAAAATTATCTGAAAGCTTTTCCGTTTTCCAGGGCGATGGAATGGAATGAGATTTTTGTTAGATACTTGTACTCACACAAGTATACCGAACATAGTGTATGTTGGAGCATGTGTTTATGCATACGCGCTGCTTAATATAAACCACTACAAATAATCCAAATACCCAACGCTAAAGTAAACAAAGCACATTTTTGGCCAAGTACCTTTAAGTGAAGATTGGTCGATTACCTGTGTAAAACCGGAACAGCAGAGACCGGTATTCATTCATATGGTCCATAACCCTGTGACTAAACTCACCTTCTAGGCTATGACTATTTCCGACATTTACTACAGGTCGATAAATCGGCATGGCTACTCACCATAGATAAACACTCCGTGAATGCTTGTCTTATTGAGATACATGCACACCTGCTCAAAAGTAAAAAATCAAAGCGCTGAATGCACTGAAGTTGTTCGCTGTTGTCGTCCTTGATTAGCTTGTGCGCATTGCACAGGCTTATCAGTGTGCACATGCTAATCTTATTTGATATGCATCAAGCCCCGTTTTCCCTGAAAGCAGCAAATATGTACAGATTTCAATGATAAACACTAGACTGGCCAACGTCATCTTACAAGCTGGTAAATATACTCACTACAGTAAGTAGAGCAGACGCTCCTAAGCATTCGTCGTCTGTAGTGCAGACAGGCAGCGGTAATCGGTCCTAGCATAGTGAGTTACGGTTAATAGAATAGCTAAGACTTCTTAGCACATACTGATTTGCAAAACATGCTCTGTAAATTTAGTCGTGAGCTAACGACGCTCACAACTAAAAAGATATATGGGGACGCAAATTAATCTTCCACGAAGCTCGGTGTCTTCCTGTTTACGATACTCAATGCGGGTTCTAACTGTGCAATTTAATAAATACTGTTTTATGATACTTTTTGGTAAGAAGCATATTTTGAATAGAGGATTGTTTAATAAATGTTCGTATGTTATACGACTTATTTATGCTTTAATTGTGCGACCCTCATCTCCCCCATCCCCGTATTCGATTTGTATTGGAATTATGGGATATTTTTCTACTTTTGAGAAAAAGTAATATGCACCGGGAAACAATGACCACATTTATCTACGCCACTCACTAACTTTTTAATGGGATGAATTTGTGGACCGTCTGATTTGGGTTACATATCTAATACGAACAGGACATAAATACAACACCTAGACATGTTGAGTCATAGGATAATTTATACCTCGACACTACCGATCCGAATGTACATGATAAATCGTATAGGATAGCACGCTGTTGTTAACTCGATTAAACAGGTCTGAAATCAGGAATTGGGCGAAAATATTAAGTACATGAGTTACACAGAGTCAGATCTACTGGGTTTCATACCTATCGCGTAGTATACTAAAACTTCAATAGAAGAAGCGTGTCTCATAAACTAATCCATAATGTAAAGTCGTATAATAAAATGATGACCGCTTTTAGCTTCTCAATTAATGGGCTAATCAGAACCTTTTACGAAATAACATCTTTCACCTAATTCATACCCGTTATGCCGGGTACCTGGCTGGAAGGAAATCTGTATCCCCCGATTTGAAAAGTTGCTTGATATGCCGCCGGTCCTGTCAGATTGTGCCCCTAGTAGGTTCGAACATTCGACTACCCGCTCCGTAGGCAAACGCCGTACGAACTAGGCCAGGGATAAGGAAAATTTCAGAATTTCGGGGAAGGATGTTGACACTTAGGAACCGAAAGGCAATATCTTTCGTTTCTCATTTCAAAATTCGACAACCGTATATAACATATCCATGTCTTTATACGCATGAACTTTGTTTATTCAACCATTTTTATAAACGCCGAAATTTAAGCTGCACCAGTAATCAAAATTAATATATTAAAGACAGTTTACATAGGGCATGGACTTTAAGATGTATGTTGTACTTTAAATTTGGATACATTAGTGCAAATAATTGATATAATACATTTTATCATATCGAATGTACATAAGCTACCTATAGTCAATATATTACATCATTCCAGTTATTGTGAGGACATTTTCGACATTAAGTTTTTCAGTATAGTATAATTAACTGAACTGATTCATTCTTGTTCGTAGACTATTGGGAAACCCCCCACTAGTATGTTCAGGTTTATTCACACGGCACATATACACAATGTATGGTTCTACAACAAACTGTGTCGGCATAGATTGGTCGTTTTAAATTTTATTTGAAATAAGCAATATATGATGTATTGTTTCATTTAAAATATATACTATATTTAATTTTACATTCAACGTTCATATTCGTATTTTGATTCATATTTGAGAAAATAATATTTTTGAATCGCATATTATGACTTTAAAATAAGAAAAACTCTGCGAAAGCGTGTACTGCTACATCTTCTTTATGTCTAGATACATCCGGGTAAGGTAATACTCTTAAAACCCTCTGCATACGATTATTTTTTTTAATTATTTGCAATTTGATATCTATTTTCATAACAGATTAATCATAAAATCCTTTTTAACGATAACGTTATGATGATTACATAGACCAAATCAATTCACAGCAGATCTTTCGTGATAAACTTTCGTTTTTAGAAACATATGCATATGCTTGGTTCTTTATTGCGTTATTTTTAAGGCTCGATATATATTATGTGTTAAAAATACATGCGCCCGTATTCATATGTACGTTTGTATGTACTACATGTACTTTACTGCATACATGGAGAAAAAGGCACATTTATTTGAGCCGGGCTCTGAAAAAAAGGCTTAATGCATGTGCGTACAGTGTCATTCCACAAGAGCCTGTTAAGCCCGCATCGACTTCCGCCTAGACTGTAGTTTTGTTTAGAGCAACTTAACCATTTAAACGGCTATTGCATTAAAGCAGAAAGTGTCGTTCCTGATTAACCTGTGCGGCTTACACAGGCTAATATGAGATGACACTGTATGCTCATGCACATGCATTAAGCCCATTTTTCCCAGAAAAAGCGCAACTGGTGACCGGTCCTTGAATGCAAATGCAGAAGCAAGCAGATATAGGGCATTATGCCATAAATATACACAATCAAGAAACATATCGTAGCATATTAAAATATTAAATTGCATAAGGATTTAAATTAGTGTATTGCGACATTGACACAATACAAAATACACATTTGTACTAATAAAATCAGATTTTGTACTGGGCTTGCATTTAACAACGTCTTATTAGACGAAGAATAAACAATAGATTAAGATCAAAGAAAACTACTTTCAACGTTTGAATATATATAGACTACAAATATTTTTCTTATATTATTAATATATTTCTCCTAAAGGAAACAACTGTGTTATTAGTGGTGTTAAATTCCATGTAATTATGAACTAATTTAATTTATTAGAACAAACGATTTGCAAGAATATTCTATTTTTAGACTTAAGTCAAAGAATTGGTTGGTGATTACCGGCCCTTATCCTTAGAGACAAACAGAGGCGATGTTGTTTGTATACGCCCGATGCTTAAGAAGGAATCGAATTAAAATGAGCCTTGCTCTCGAAAAAAGGAGTTAAATGCAGATGCGTAAAGTGTCGTCCCAGAATGGCGTGCACAGTTCACCTGCTGATCAGGGACGACAGTTTCCGCCTAAGATGAGATTTCCGTTAAACGAAAAGATACAATAAAAGCGGAAAGTGTCGTCCCTGATTAGCCTGTGCGGACTGCACGGGCTAAAATCAAACGACACATTACGAACATGCCTTAAGTCCGGTTTTCCCAGAGCGAGGCTCAATTAGTTTCACAAAACTAAATGTGATGATATTTTATTGAACATCAGGCTATATTAATAAAATAAAGACAAGACTAAAGAAAAACAGCGAGAATGTCAATACTTTTTACATTAAACTCAATTCATCAACACAAAGAATGTCGCCACTGAATTTAAAGACAACCGGGTGAAACGTGCATTCGGATATCCTTGTATTACAATGATTAATATAAAATCATTCTTTATGAGCAAAATCTGTAAAAGGGATCTATATAATTTATAACATTCTATTCAAGTTCTCTGTATTATATTTTTTAGAAAAAAAAACCCACATCGAAATTCGGAAAAACATTTTAGAGTGATAAACTGATCATTGGATAACATTTGACAAGTTAAAACATATCCTGTTTATACTGGATTAACCCTTTGCATGCTGGGAAAATTGTCGTCTGCTATAATGTCGTCTGCTGAATGTCTAAAATTAGCATTTTCTTCGTTTTTTTTCAAAGAATATTATAAGAATAGCAAACAGTTTGGATCCTGATGAGACGCCACGTTCTGTGGCGTCTCATCTGGATCCAAACTGTTTGCAAAGGCCTTCAAAATTCGGTTCCAGCACTGATAGAGTTAAAAAATCTACCCAGTCTTTGACGACATTACCAGACATAGCAAACATAGCCACATAACGCCACAATCGCCTTCGCCGGTAATCACAAGTTACGAGAAACCAACACTCAGCTTTGAAGACATGCTGCTAGGAGACTATCCGCATGTCACCATTGAAGATCTTATAAGAGCTCCATTTGAGAGTACATCTACTCCGGGCCCGGAACTGGTGAAAGAGGAAAACACTCGAGTATTGGAAAACGGTTCTGCTCTTTCCGGATATCTCGTCGACAACGACAGAGAGAATACCATAACTTCTCTCGAACCAATCGCCTCAGTTGTGGACCAATCGCCTGCAGCGGTCGACCAGAAAGGAACAAACTGCGAGAATATCATTGAAAAGGCAAGTTCTGGTTGAATTGCAGGCACACTTATTATTATGATAACCAATAAACATGCTTAGAGGAATTACATTCTGAACAATTCTGATGTATGACGGTTATCTCCTTTGTAATATCCCGTTAAATTTATCACGGCTCTTCGATCAAATTATATTTTAAGAAATATACATATACTGCCAAATAAATTAGATCGAGTAAAAAGTCATCGAACAATGTTTGATAAGAAAGCATATAGAGTAGTAACAATTATTCTTCCTTTGCAAACGACGTTTAAGGAGAATCATTGAATTCAATCTTTCGTTAGTTCGGTTTGTCGGTCTGTCTAAATTAAATGTTGTATACTGCTCAAGTGCTTGATTGGAATCGTTAAACAGTTCATCACCATGAAGTGGAGATGTTTGAAACAAAACTGTATCGTGCAGTAATCAACCTATACCAGAGTTATTCGCAAATTGACTTACCAATGAACAAGTATCCAATGTCTTTTACAACTCGCCTTTGGCAATCTTCTTGTTTTAAAAACTGTTAATGACAAAAAACATGATTTATGTTTTAGCTGTAAGCTTAAATTTATTATTTAAACCGCAGATATCACAGTAGAATTATATTCTGATCATTTTGCAGTTGTCCGATGTTAACGAGTACGCCTTTTTTGGCCCGATACTTGCCACGGGAGACAACTCTGTGACAGCGGTGAAGGTCAGCAAGAAGCCATGTGTGGCGGCCAGGATGGGCAACTGGCTGAGATGTTTGTTTTCCTGCACAAAGAAGCCTGAGTGCGTGGACTGATTGCGTTATTGTTAAATAAAGCAATTTTGTATGGTTGAAAGTGACACAAACGTTTTCAGGAAAAATAAATTACCTGTTATAACACAATACGCATGTCGTTGTTTTTATTGCTTGTTCATTATCAAACACTATTTTAAATCTTTGCTATTTTTACCACTGTCAGAAAAATCGGATCTGTCCATTCTGATGAAAAGGTTTACTCGTTCGAACAAACGCGGCGATGTCGTTCTAGTTTACTTTCGACAAACTAAGAGGCAGTAACTTTCTACCTGAAAACTCCTAATTCTTTCGGCTAAATAAATAACCGCCAAAAGGAAATTCAGTTTTCGTTTTTACTGCGTGTATATGAAGAAGAAATACACCAATTACTTAATTTCAGCACCAATAGGTGGTGCGGTAGTCGAGTGGTAACACACTGGTCTACCATTCCAGAGGTTCTATTCCTGGCCGGGGCACTGGACATTTCAGAAATGCTTCAAGTGTTTCCCACCCAACTAGAGATGTACTGGTATGAAACCCAGGTAATTACCACGTGTATCGGTGCTATATACTGAGCACGTAAAAGAACCAAGGGATCTATTCGCAAAGAGCTAGGGTATCGCACCCGGATTCCTTGTATCTCAATACTGTCTCTTTTGCTTGCTGTCTATTCAGAAAAACAAAAGAACCCTATTGGAAATAAATGCTTGCATTTTTATGGTTTACCCTTGACTGCAATGTCAAAAGAAATATATGCATACACTATTCATTTAATATGAAATGTATGGCACTGTTTTCATTCTCAGTTTATTTAATGTGTTATTGTGACATCACAGGTACACCATGATAATGAAATACGTTAAAAAGTCATAACAATTGAAGCTAACAGCTTTGTGAGGTCATTGAGTTTTTATTTAATAGATATGAGTCGCGCTCTGTGAAAAAGGGGTTTAATGCATGTGTGTTAAGTGTGCAGTCCGCATGTACGTAAAGTGTGCAGTCTGCATGTGTGTTAAGTGTGCAGTCTGCATGTGCGTTAAGTGTGCAGTCTGCATGTGTGTTAAGTGTGCAGTCCGCACAGACTAATCAGGACAATACTTTCCTTTTTAACTTACTTTTTGCTAAGAAGAGACTTTCCTGAAACGAAAACTATCATAAAAACACGGAAAGTGTCGTCCCTGAATAATCAATCGCATCGAGACAAATTCTGTTGTAAGACAGATGTACAAAGTTGTAAAAACAGTAAAAACAGATTTGAAATCATGAATTAGGCGAAGTATGAAGTACTTTGATTAACCAGAGTCTATGAGTAAAACGTCGTCCCATATAAGCCCGTTCAGTCCTGAGGTAAGTGTCGCCCCTGATTACACACACAATGTCACCTTATGAAATTTAACCACACGTAGTTAAACAATTCAAAAAATTGTTAAGGGCAGACTTCAGAACAGTGTAATCTTGTTGTTCGTTATGAGCATAACGTGATCCTTAGTGAATGTAATTTCAATTTAACACCAATTAAATATTAAATAAAACAAGGCATTAAAGCTGATATAGATACTGTGAAACGACAGCTTCACCAGCAAAAAAAATCATACAAAAGCACGACGTACAAGAAAACACACAAATAAATAAAACTGGTAGTCTATTATCAATTATAGTACACCACCTTTGTCATAATTACCGACGAAATGCATAACAAACGCTCGATAATGTTGTCCACTTCGATAAACGAATAATTGACAAGGTAATGTGTAATATTTTTCTAAGTCATGTGGCAAAACGCGTGTTTATATCAAATGTATACATGTACTTTTTTTAATTTTTGATGTTTGTTTAACAAATGTGTTGTATTGCCAATTTAAAAACAGGTCCCGTAAATTAGGGACTCTATCCATCCGTCGCTCTCGGCAAGGGTATCGATAAAAAATTCGACGATTGTGTGTTTTTTTGGCTCAGTTGAAACGCAATACAAGGCAAACGACGTGTGAATGACGAAACACGACGACGGACGCCGGACATCGCGCGATCACGTTTAATAACCATAAGCACGACGGACGACGCAAAACCACGGACGCATTACATAGCATGATCACAATAACTCAACGTAAGCACTCCTTGCTCAATTGAGTTTAACATATGCAATAATTTCTATTCCGGTCTTCTTATTGTCAAATCGTCATGAAATGTTCATTCATGGCACTCCAAATCTTCACGAAAATTAGTCAGAACATTTCTTCTAGAAGGATAAGGAACGAATATAAAACCGTGTCAATCTAAGTCACTAGGCCATTTTTCAATAAAAAGCATGTGAACACTCTGAATGACAATTTGATTGTCTAATTTTCTTCAAAACTCTCAGTGATTTTTTTTATAGATTTCCTGCACATGTTGGCATTTCTGTAAAATTAAAACAAAAAACATCAATTTTTTGTTTTCAAGCAAACATTCGGGATATTGTATACGGCTAGCCGCAGACGTATGTTTTCCGCAAAGATGAAAAATAAGTTATTTTAATTTAAAGATAAAGGAACATATCAAAATGAAAACTTAAAAGTAAATTGATGCACTAAAAGTATATAGTACTTTGTGAATTAAATGCATGCATATTTTGACATTGCGTCGCTGTGTCTGTATTCTCCAGAATGCACTCTTTTTATGGCATAAATAGGCAGTAGACCTTTTGGCCGGACATCAGAAAACACTGTACTGTTGATACAGGTTAGTGTCATTTTGGTGACAGCTCAAGTTATGCATTTGTTAGGTCAGTCGCATTACTTATCAAAATATCGGATATCACCTCCTTGTCAATTTATATAGATTAAGTGACACGACTACATTTCTATTACATTGAATGAATGTATCAGCGCATGTTACAAACTAAACTGAAGAGTTTAATAGACTCGTGTTTTGTACATAACGTACTTATCATTCACATATATTTCGCGTGTGTAAGTGTGTTTTTTTTAATCGTAAGTATTTTTTTAATAAAAAATAACTTTTTTTAACATTTTGATTTGATATGGATGAGTATTACATTGTGGTTCAGATAATCAGCTCTAAACTGGTATAAATTATTATTTTGCATCAGTTTATCAGTTTTAAATATGCTATGTCTTGCTTTGGCCAATTAATACATAGCTGCGTTTAAATGCTATGAAATGCTTTGTGTGGTATATTTTTTATTCGATCAACAAAAACGTTGATTATAATATTGTCGAAGGTTTAAAACATAGGGCGGACATTGTAATTTTATAGCAGTTTCGTTGACGACGAAATGACCAGAACTGTTTGTACATTAACAAATATCGCCCTGTGGAATCAAGCGGGCACCTCCCCGATGTGTTCAAACGTTCAAAAATACAGAGCATCAAAAAGGTATTTGAATGTTTTATAGTTTTTTGATTAAATGCATCAACCACGTATTTTGTCTTAAAACATAATGTATTCTCAAATCAATATTAAAATCAGTACACAAAACAAATTCCAGATAAGCGACATGAACATTCGATCTGTTACAAAAAGGAATGATATGGGAGGATGCTGTTAGCTGCTCTGTTTCTTGGACAGTTCAATGTTTAATTCCAGAATTAACAGGTCATTTTTAAGTTATAACAAAATAAATTTATTATATATGCATGAATTTGTATTACATACTATCAACGATGTATATCTTATGTTGTTTTTAGCTGTCTGTCACCCATAAGTAAACATATTAAGCATGTTTACGTATGTTAAGGGAATATAATGTATACATTTTATTTTTGTTTCTGCATAAACAAGTCAGATACATGAAAATCTATTTTATTATTAATGATAAACAACTTACACAATGTGATCTCACTATAAAATATTCGGTACAGTATAATACAATTCGTAGCTACAAAATGTTAAATTTCGCAATACACACCTATTTCCTGAAAATAGGCATACATTTTTTTATTATTCATAAACATGTTTTTGATGTCCCATATCTGTAAGGGGCATTTTTATTTATTTTGCTGTTTTTGTGTTAAATTATTTAAAATCATTTTATGGTAATACATATTTAAAAAGAACATTTTTGTTTCAATGGCAAACATGAGTTTTTATGATTTTTGATACTACAATTAATTATGTAGTTTGTAATCAATTATGTTCATTGACATATGCGAATAATTGAGTTATTATCAAAACAAACTGATCAGCATAACATTTACTGATACTAATAGAAATGAAACGCCATTTAATTCAAAACGGCGCCATTCGGCGCTTATGACATAAAACACAAAAAAATGGCATAACTTCAGTCATGTTTGAGGAGTTGGATGCTCAAATTTCAGATTTTGATTTGTCAGATGTAGCCCTCTCAAAATATATGCTTAACCGTAAAGTCATTTTTGACCAGATGGGTCAAACCTCGTTCCCAGCCACTATATATACTAGTATATGATGTATACTTACAACGATTGTGAAATGTCTAACGTTTAATAAAACGAAAATCTAACTATTACAGACACAAACTCTAGCTAGACGCCACCATAGAATTTGCGTAACTCGACATTGACTGATAAAAAAGAAGTAACTTCGTGACAAAAACTATTCGCAATTTGATAATTACTTTCATACAAATTTATCGTAAAATCCTTTTAAAAGATAACGTTATTATGGGTACAGAGAAATAAACTATTTACTGCTGATCTTTCGTGATAAACATTCTTTTTTAGAACTATCATTTGTTTATGCTCGCTTCATAATTGCTTTATTTTTTAGGCTAGATATTAGCCGTGCTCTGTGAAAAGGGGGTCTAATGCATGTGCGTAAAGTGTCGTCACAGATTAGCCTGTGTTTGCACAATCAGGGACGACACTTTCGTTGAAAAAGTTCTCTTCATAGCAACAAATCTAATATAGGCGGACACTTTATGCACATGCATTAAACCCCCTTTTCATAGAATTCATAGAATGAGGCTCATGTTAATAATACACGCGCCCGTATTTATATGTACGTTTGTATACAGTACATGTTCTTCACTCCATAAATGGAGAAAATTGCACATTTATTTTTATATATGAGACGCGCTCTTGAAAATAAGGCTTAATGCATGTGCGTACAGTGTCATCCAAGATAAGCCTGTGCTGCCCGCATTGGCAGAAGGTGTTCTCCCTCACGACACCTTCCGCGTAGACTGGATTTGTGCTTTATACCTTCGCTATTTTTAGATCAGATTTGGGTTTTTTAAAAAAAATGAATTTAGGAAAAACAAAATCGTCACAAGCTGCGATATTTTACAATTATTAATAAACAATAAGGTGGAAATAATAAGATAAATAGAATAATATGTGAGTTTTTGATAAAGATCAAGTTTATCATGCTCTGCTAGAACCATGTTAGCGCTCGGCAAGCCTCGCGCTAAATCGGTTCTAAGCCTCGCGTGAAAAACTTGATCTTTATCCAAAAAAACTCCCTAATATTCCCTATAATACTAATAAAATCAGATTACGTGCTGATCAGGAACGACAGTTTCCGCCTAAGATGAGATTTCCGTAAAACGAAAAAAAAATACATCAAAAGTGGAACGGGTCTTCTCTGATTAGCGTGTGTGCTCTGCACAGGCTAAACTGGAACGAAACTTTACGCATGTGCATTTAGCCCGGTTTTCAAAAAGCGGGACTCAAATAGTTTCAAAAACACTAATTGTGATGATATATAATTGAATATCGGAACTATTTTAATAAAATAAAGGCCAGACTAAAGCAAACCAATGAGAATTTCAATACATTAAACTTAATTCATCAACACAAAGAATGTCGCCACTGAATTTAAAGACAACCACGTGTATGTTAAGAAACCAAAATACATACACACGTCGAAGCAATTCCAAACGTCACTCAAAAAAAATATGTTCAATTGTTTACATTTGTGAAGTGCGTGGAATGATTCCATCTGCGTAAATGGGCAGTAAATTAGTTCCAAAGAGTTGCATTAAAACACGCAAGTTTTTGCACGATTTATCGTACATTTAAGTCATATTTCTTAATTTAATGCATGCGATCTTAAATATCCAATCAAATATACGTTGAATGCGTTTGTTCGGTTTAATTTATTTTATAGACAAAATGGAGGGCTGAGCCTTTCGCAGAGTTGTATGTGAGAGCAAGGAACGACAACTCTGCGTGGAGATTGGTGGGGTCGGCGTGTATTTGGCTGCCTGAGCGCTGATTGGCTGATGCGCTTACCAAGAAGACTTTGATTGACAGCTGGAAAAATCAATATTGGCCACTCGCTGATAAATTTATTGAAAACAGTAGCTCTTGGGCGGATTTAACGGTCTGAATAACCCGATTTACTGTTGACATTTTAAACGTGTTGTGTATTAGAAAATAGCGGATTATCGGACGTTCAAGGGACTTCCACCATTTGCATAATGGACGTACGACTACCGTTATCGGGCGTAATTTACGCCCGGACGTCCACTAACGGAAGCGCTGAAACGTGCATTCATATATTATTGTATTACAATGATTAATATAAAATCATTCTTTATGAAAAAATATGTAAAAGGGATCTATAGAATCGTAAATCACTTACATTTTTATTTGTAAACAGCACGTAATCTTTATTGTCGTGTATATATTAAAATCGGATTATAGAACATAAATATCGTTATTTTTTCATTCATAATAAGCTTATGGGTTAAGTTCTGCCTGTACTACTTCATGTAATTAAAAGTAAGTAATTGCCGTTGTTATATACAGATCTCAGTTTGACCACTGTTCACATCAACGGCCGTAAGAGCTGGGCGAGATGTACGGACTTCCATTCGAAATACGGAAGGTAGTATCATATTGTCTGTACTCAAATACGTGGTCCTAGGTGGGTCTTCAATATCGCCTGCAGTTAGTAGTCAGATACATTTCATTCTAGGTCAATATGCCGAAAAAAGGAAACGATGTAATTTTCGTAATTGCAAATTAAGACAAAACGCCTGTCACGTAACAACTAACTATTCTCCTTGTTTTAATGGCAATTATTATTCGTTATCATACTGTAAAGAAACAATGAAACCAAACAACCATTATCATCAGATATAAATCATTTTCCGCTAGCATTTTGGGGTTATCATGTGTAAGGAGATACTCCCCCCCCCCCCCTCCCACTTAGCCCACAATTAATCACCAAACTCACAAATGTAAAAAACAGTCATATTATCGTTATTACAATCCGAAGGCAATACAAAAGGAATATGGTTTTGAGATAATTACCATTTAAATACCTAATGGTTAGGCAATAACAGAGCAACATATCTGTAACTATTCGGGGCACGAGGTTTTAAAACAATTACAAGTGTCAAATTTATTATAATTCACGATTTTCCTTTCCGTAAAGGATGACCTTGACCTTGACCTTTTACCACACTTTGTTTGTCAGAAACACAATGCCGCCTACTGCGCCGCTATGATTTATTTAACAAAAATATAAACGTGAGCAGGTCAGATAACTATGTCCATCTAAAGCTTATTACTTCCCTTGACTTTGTTTTTTCGACCCTAGACCTTGAGGAATGATGTTCACCTTCACATTTTACCACTCAAAATGTGCAGCTCCATGAGATACACATGCATGCCAAATATCAAGGTGCTATCTTTAATATTAAAAAAGTTATGGCCAATGTTAAGGTTTAAGCACGGCAGGCGACGAGCTGGCTTTGACAATAGCTCGGGTTTTCTCCGAAAACAGCCTCGCTAAAAAACTAACAAACAGAAAACTAACAAAAGCATACACACGCTTAGAGCAAACGAGATTAACGGTATAACTGGATTAACGAAAATAAACCATTACGTTTGTCATGTATGAAAATATTTCCGCATTAAAACATCAATACTATAACATATATCTTTGTATCTTTAGATTCAATACAAACTATGTGTTTTGATGAAAACCGATTATATGTGTTCAATAAAAGTTTACATTCACTTGTCCAGTAAAAAACACGAGCAATTATACATTCACATGAGAAGTAGTTTAAGCAATTCGCATAAAACAACTGTACTTTATTTCTTATTTGTGAATGCAACAATAGCGTTATTGAAGGCATTTTAAAAATAGGAATGAATACAGATTGCACCATTTTTATCGATAAGTGCAACAATGTGTTCAATACTTTTTGATCAATATGACGAATCTCAACAATGTTTCTACTCAACAAGGAAAACAAGAATATTATCGATACATTGTCAGTAACTGCCAGTAACACATATATTCATTCAGTGCAAATGTGTTAACAATACCAACCATAAACCAAGTGAACATTTAGATAAGAAGATGAGATACAAATGACACAAACACACTTTATTTCCTAACATGCTTACGCAAATAAACACAAGTCACATTTCTACATACTTCGACAAAATGAGTGACTACTATAAGTTCTAAAAGGAAATATATGCATAACTTGAAATTATACCGCTGGTTTCCAAGCGCGATACGTACATATATTGTTAAGATATATACAATATAGAAAAATTACTTTACATAACTTTATTTTGCAAAATAATGTTATCTATGCGAAGCCGATTGACATTTTTTAATAAAGTGTATCGAAATTTATTGTTTCGGTAAAGTTTACAGCCTACTGTAAACAAATCTTTTGTAAAATTGTGCACATTTTTAAAAAGTGATACAAACGTATGAAAGTCAATTACTGAACAAATCACTATTGCGATAAGTTGTATAATTTTCACGTTCTTGGCAACAATGATCTGAGATTCGTTAAGATAATATGTACTCAAAAGTTATAAATAAGTGTTGTCCGCGCCTTGTTAGTGATCTATTGATCACCGTTAACGTTTTACATCATAATTCTAACATAAATAGCATATTCGTTGATAACTCGACTCCCTTCCATTCTCATCCTCACGCCAACATCCGTTACAACCTCGTTATGTCGTCTGTCTAATGCCTGCATAATCGCATCGGTAAAGTCAACCTCCCCGTTCTCATCCCTGCAGATTGCCATTCTGTTCATGCGCATGAGGCACAACAACTCCAGCTCAATTCTCCTCCCGCTGTACCATCGGAATGGTTCAGGATGAGCTACGATGCATTGTCGTATCTTTGGAAGTCTTAGTATCACCCTAGGACCTTCATGGAGCATATCTGTAATCGTTGATATCCATGTGCGTTGCTGTTCCTCATCCAGTCCAGAGGTTGCCATCAAATTCCTTTCTGGAATCATATAGTATGGTAGCTCTAAGGTGATCAATGCAACTCTAAGCGCATCCAATGCTTCATGCAACCACTGCAAAATACTTTTTTTATGAAACGAGGCTTGAGGATTATTTTCCGCCATCCATAAAACGATGTTTTTCAATGTGTACGATGAAACTTCTTTCTTACGTGGATGTAATACATCGTTCTTTATCATTTTCAATAAAACATACAATTTAGTTTGAGTGTCATTAAGATTGCTAATTAGTTCGGTCTCACCGGCGTTAAAACACACTCTCCATTCAACATGTTGATATTCACTTCTTTTAAATCCAATAGGCGTAAGAACTGCCCCAAGTGATACGATCCTCTGAACGGCTTCCGGTGGCGGCCAGTGGCGAGGTCTTGCGGCCCATTTTGACAGGATGCTGGGACAGTAGTAAGGTAATGCATGTACATAGTCAGTGTGCATGTGTCCCAGCACTGTAGAAGGAATTGACGGTCCCGCACGCTCATGCTGCACCTCGCCCTCAGGCAAGTCTTCGTTCGACCAGTTATTAACATACAAGTCACTGCTCAAAAGTTCGCCACCATATCCGTCATCACAAAACGCATCATGTACGTGCCTGTGAATTGTTGTACCGAGTCTCTCCAGTAGCAGTCTACAGTGACCATGGTAACTCATGCGGCTGAGTGATCTCAACACGGTTATCTCCCCAGGAAAGGCACATGACTTTACATCATCTTCTAAACAGATCACTCTATTATCTACAATCATATGATCCACATCACTTTCCAGGAAGCTGCTCAGCCCCTCACCTTTGCTACCCGCGATAATACACGTGTCCGCTCCACATAACCTTGCAGTATACAGCCTGCCATTCTCCCGATATGCGTCTCTCCGAGCCTGTATGATCTCCGGTCCGTAACCGAGCCAGCTCAGTATAGTGCATGTCTCAACGGAGGTATTTTCCCACTGAATCTAAAAAACGTTTAAATTAGAAACACGTTACATGTCATAAATAACATTGTATCGTTAGTCGTCAAATAAATCAGCAATACTAAAATTATTCCAATTTAAGTAATTCGTTTACGGCCATACCATTCGATGTATAATCAATTTAAAAGTATTTTCTTGTGAAAATATGTGTGTATGTTCTCAGTGAATAATCCAAAAGTCGGTACAAGTATTGCCAACCATATATTAATTAATAAATTGAATTAAGAGGATTGAAATAAAGACACTGAAAATATAAACGGTAATCAACGGCGAGTTGATATATATTTATGACATCCATTCATAAACATATAAAACATATAATGTTTAAATCTCTATTATTTGAAATTGCAAATTTGGGACGAATAATGTTATAACTTTTGATAATAAACTAAATTGCTATGGTTTAAGCTGCATAATTTAACGAAATTATATAAACTTTCATTATTATGTTTGTAAATACAATATATTGATGTTTAAATAGTTATTTAATAATTTGAAAGAAAACTGTGAAAAACTTTTGCCAAAAAATAGTGTCGTACTTTGGCACGTGCAGACACTGATAAGTGGATTTAAGAAGATTCAGGAGAACGGATGTATTCATTTTTAATGTTTCACATTTTTAAAGAAGTTAAGTATTTAATTTGGGACCAATTATTGATATACAGTATAAATTTACTGTTGTTCTTTTTCTAAAGATGTTAACGTACATCTGCCTTTAGTTATGCAAACATTAACCATCAAGATTGAAATGTCATTAAGAAAAATAATAGGGGTAGGGGAAACGCAGACATCTAAACGGGGAAACAATGCGTTAATTGTTATTGTGTAGTGGACACAAACTGCACTCGACTTATCATCTTACCAGGTCTTGTTTGCTGGACACACTTCCCTGTCTTTGGAATCTTTCCGGTTCATCAGGTCTTGTGCCACGTTCAGCCATCCATACGTGCTGAAGTGAGATATTCGATAAATATAGGATCTTGCAAGAGTGGTCGTTTCGTATTGAATTTATTAAACTCGTCATCTAAATAAAGATAAAAACGAGGTTTGCCGAGTTTTTATCTTTATTTAGGTGACGAGTTTAATTAATTCAATACAAAATGACCACGAATCTAAGATTCTATTTATAGCATGACCAACACATATTCTCTTTATTTTATGCTCTTTTCACAGTTTATTCACATTGTTGAAGAGTTTAACTGAAGAAATTCGCTGAAATAATGATGTCATTTCGTCACAAAAATGACGTCATTTCACAGTTATATAACTAGTGTAATAACACCCGTGTAATAAACAAAAATTAGCATTACATTATTTCACTCCTGCAGCGTAGCCCATGTTATAAGCTTATATGGACAATAAATTGTGTACTAGTTCTGGTAATTGTCATGAAATAAAAATAAATAATATTAACAAGATCAAGAATATGTGTTAATGTACTTAATACATATAAACTAATCATAGCTGACACGTTGCAGTACATAAATAAGTTTAAGTTATGTTATGTTACGTTAACAATACTGCTTTTCAATAAAATGCAAATAAGATGGCTTCTGTCCGTGTAAAAGACACATCTTATATGAAATCTGCCTTACCGGTACCTTATACTTCACAATTGATTTATTAGCCTAGTCAGGTAATATGACGTTTAAATGACTCAAGTTAAATAAATAACATTACGTCTTCAATATACCTGGGCGAGGAAAATGAATAGTTTTCCAAAAGAAATATTCGTTCAACGGCCTCTTATGTATCCCAATCTTTCAAATAAAAGGAAGTAAAATGGAAGTAAATATAGAATTTTAATTTACTGATATTGTAACATACACTGCATGGTGTGTTCGATGCCACGAACTAAACTAGTAGTAAAATAATACACTTAATGAAGTGGGAACATTTATTGCTACTTTTGTGCGCTAACCTCATGCAATGGACCAAAATATTACAGGAGTTAATGGAGTTGTCGTTAAAGTATTTTCCTTTTACTTATCTGCGTTAATGTATAAAATAAAGTTTAAGTCATTATATATTGAACACAAGTATCATTATGATTACTCAATACAATGACAGATAATATAATACCGTGCCCTTGACCGATCAGTAAGGTTGTCCTTCGGCGCGGAATGTTGAAAACTGCAGTAACGCACGCGACTTGTGTTGATATGGCATGTGGACCGCCACGTAGCTAGTTTTTAGATGTTGTCCTGCAAAATAATAAGAATATTGTTTACGCAATAGAAAAAAAGAACATTTCAAAAGAGCATCTGTAACACTTAATATGTTATACATTAAAGTATAAATGCGCATGCTTCAATTTATAAAATATGTTCAATACTTCATTTTGAAACAACATGAGAAACTATATAACTCTCCTCAAAATTTGAGTTTGCTGAACAAAAAGGACGTTATCTGAACAACGACATGCGTGAATAAATATTATCAGTTTGCTATCGGTTAAATGCCGAATGAATTTAAATAAACTTTTAACATGAACTGAGAACATAAAATCAAAACTGTTATATATTTTTGCTGCTTTTGAATTTTTTCGGAAGTTGTTTAATGATCTCATTTTCGCCGGTGCCATTTTATTTTACGTTTAACATTTACCGTCGACATTTATATGTTAATGTCGCAATTACCGTAACAGAAATACACCTTTTTAAGGTTCAGTGTGGTTGAGCCTTAAGTGAAAGTTAAAACACGACACATGCAGACGCCTCACGAAACTTGGATTCAAACATTTAAACTGTTAACTTTAATAATTGGAAACTAGTCCAGTAGTTAATTCAACGATATATTTCAATGAAAACTGAATCAATGCGTATGGTAGCCGCGCATGAACCCTTGTTGACCAACAGTATTCACGAACAGAACGCGATGCATTGACTTTTTATATCAACACATTTATCTGCACCTGTTCCGATTGAAATTTATATAATCACAATTCATATTCCTATAATCAATGTTCAACCGCATTAAAGAAATCAAAAATTGCCGACTTAATATTAGGCGATTAAAATTGAAAGCATACATCTTCACAGTAAAAATATCGCCCGGAGATTTTCGATTGCTGCTCACGACACCTAATGAAAGCAAACAGCACAAGTAGTTTTACTAATGATAACTTCAATTTCCAGGCAATATCGGCAGATTAAATGACACTAGCATCAATAACCGCGACCGCGAGCAGAGATGAGATAAAACGGTTGGTCACTTATTCCATATAAAAAAATACGTGGCATACACATTCAATGAAAAATTAACATATTTATCGACGTTACCAGTCTTTGGCCGATAAACTAACCACAGCGATCATAGATGACCAATGTGTGATACATCTTTTTCAATACTGTGTATACCAGAAGTCATATAACCGTGATTACGCAATGCTACGTATATGTGACTACATCCGATTTAAACTTATCATTATTAACGAATTAGCCTGTCATGTAGTTCATGAGATAATTTTTAAAGACCCACATACATTATTAGTCTATCTGGACAATGCCGCTTCACAAAGAAATTGATAAGATTGTCATAACCACAAATGTGGTTTATTACTTGTTCAAGTTTATGTTCAAATACCTATATATTTCTACTTGAGGCAATATTATAAATTAATTATATGATTGGAATTCAAAGCATAATAAAATCGGACATCGGATATAAAGATTACTGAATAAATGCATTGTTTATAATAAATTTAATTAATCGAAAATACCTTAAAATATGACCAAATTGATCCATAATAATATATTAGTTAAGCAGTATCATTTATCTGAAAGTAATGACTTGTTTTATCTGGAATGTTTATTATTCAATCCGTAAACTTCGCTACCAGGAATTTTCATTCCGCAAACCGTAAACTTGCCGATTTAATATGATATTTTATGTAATATATATTAAACTTGTTATTACACATTCGCCAACCGTTTTGCCGGAATTCATACCGAATTTGACAAGTACCATGGCTATTGATAAGTAAAATAAGTAACTTCCATTGCAGGGCAAAACATTTAACATGGAACAGTGATTTTTTTCCAATTTGCAAAGTTCTCACTTTTGAGTATAACTAATACTTTTAAGTATGTTAATTTAAACTTGCGCTTTTGTAAACAAGAAAACTAAACTGTAGAGAGTATAACGTAATTATAAATAGCAGACGTGCCTTTAGCCCTCGGATACATCAGGCCGTTTTGTTGATATTGAACATAATACTTAATATAATCTGGATAAGCCTTACCAATGTCGGTTGATGCCAGCACGATATATTCAGTCAAATCTTTGCATTTGTCAATTTTGCATTTAGAAAGAAGATGAAGTTTTAACATTATCATAAACGTACTGGATCAACATTTGAAATAAAGACACGCAGACATGAACACACAAACTTTGTTCGGAACGCATGCTAATAAAACAAACACCTTCTCGTCACTCTGACTGCAATCCGCCATGCATTCTGAGCGATGACATCAGTAATTTATACTACTCAAACAAAGTGAGGGGAATCCCCTTGAAGTGAGAGAAGGTTATTTTTAGAAATGCATATTCATGTCAGAAATGATAAATATGGGCTTCGTTTCATCTCACCATCGCATTAATTTATTACAGTTTACAAACTTATTGCAATATTTATAAGCCGAGAACACACACAATACATAAAGACTTTAATTACACCAAACATTACTATTTTCCTTTTACAATGAAAGAAGTCACTTTCGATTTCAAACTCTGAACAGTTAAGTTAAAAGCGAAATACTTTTACTAATACATAACCTTCGCGTTTCACGTAGAATTCGTACGCGTAATAAATAAATAATAAATCCTTACCATAAAGAACATACATAGAGGACAATAGTTAATTATAATATCATATTTAGTTCACTTAAACTATACACTTCGTCAAAAGACGAACATCTGCAAGTGGTTACTTCCCCTCGATAACAGAAAGGTTAGACACCACTAACACAGTCTTTTAACGTGTCTACCTCCGTGTAATCTCAGCCGTAATAGACACCACGTTCCGATAATTGATTCGAATATTTCGATTTTAAAACTAATGTTAATAGTATTTATTTATTAATTATAGTAACTTGTCCGTATTTTACTGTAAACTATGTTTTAAACGTTAACGTTTAAAAAGAAAAATGCACACACATGTGCATAGTATATAAAACGCTCCATACTGAAAATCATTCGAAACTTGAGGGAAATTATAACGTGTAAATGCAATGGCTACGGTTTACCTGTTTGGGGGTTGTAACTACGACCAAGTGTTTGTTTAAATTTCACGATATCATTTCCCAAAGGTTCAATATTTCAATAGTCATATGAGTTGAAAGGTCGGTGTGAATTAAGCTTGATGTCGTTCAACGAAAGGCCGTAATCATTTTAACAAACTGCATCTTGTATCGATCTAGTCACCGATATGAAATTAGTTTTATTTGTAAAACGGGGCTCTTTCTATAGTAATTTAGAGCAGACGATTTTTATAATATTCAAGCGCGTGGTTATTTCTATAGTATCGTGACGTAGGGCTATTTCAATTGTATTGTATTACTGTGGTATTTCGATAAAATTGAAGCGCGCGGTTCTTTCTGTTGTATTGTAGCCTGGGGTTCCTACTGCAGTATTGTAGCGTAGGGCTCTTTCTGTAGCATTGTAGAGTGGAACTCCTTCAATATTATTGTAAGTAGCGGCTCGTTCTGTAATATTGTAGGGAGCGGCTCTTTCTGTGGGGTTTGTTCTATAATATTTTATAATATTGTTGTTCTATAATATTGTTACACATGACTATTTGTGCACTATTACGCACTGTACCCTTTCTGCAGTATGTAGCGGGTCTTTTTCCACAATATTGTATCGCGGGGCTCTTTCTGTAGTATTGTAGCGCGGGACTCTTTCAAAAGTATTGCAGCGCGAGTGTTTTTATATATTATTGTAGCGCGGTACTATATCTTTAGTATTGTACTATATCTATAGCATTGTCGCTCGGTGCCCTTTCCATAGTATTTTACCGCGGGATTATTTCTATAATATTTTACCACGGGGCACTTTCTATAATAGTTAAATATGGGGTTCTTTGCATAGTATTCTACCGCGGGGTAAGTTTTAAAGTAATGTAGCGTAGGGCTCTTACTATAGTGTCCTAGCGCGGGACTCATTCTTCAGTATTTTAGCGCGAGGCTTGTTCTATAGTATTGTGGCAAGGGGGACTATTAAAGTGCGGGACTCTTTCTATAATTTGTAGCGCGAAACATTTTCTATTTTATATCGCGGGACTGGTTCGATCGTATTGTAGCTCGATGCTTTTTGAATAGCCATGTAGACTATTTCTATACAATTGAAGCGCGTGGATCTTTTTATAATATTTAAGCGCGGGGCTTTTTGTTTAGTATTGTAGCGCGGGGTATGTTCTAAAATATTGTAGAGCATGACTCATTTTTCAGTATTACAGCACAGGACCCTCACTATAGTATTTTAGTGCTGGATTCTCTCTGTAGTACTGTAGCGTTTAGGTTCTTTCTTTATAAAGTATTGCAGATTGGTGCTTTATCTATAGTATTGTAGCCCAAAGCTTAATATTGTAGCGCGGGATGCTTTCTATAGAATTGTAGTACGGGATTGTTTAAATAGCATTGAAGTATGAAACGTTTGCTACAGTATAGTCGCGCGGAATTATTTCCATAGAAGAGTAGCGCGGGGCTCTTTATATTGTACTAAATAGCGCGAGATATCTTCTTAAGCTTTGTGGCGACATTCTCAATTTAGTTTTTTAGCGCGGAGGTCTTTATGAAGTTTTGTATCTTGGGGCTTTGTCTGTATTTTTATAGCGCTGGGCTATTTCTATAGTATTGTTACATGGAGCACTGTCTTCAGCATTGTAGCGCACGGCTCTTGCTATATTATTGTAGCGTATGGCTCTTTCTGTAGTATTGTAGCGCGGATCTATATATGTTGTATTGTTTCGCGGGGCTCTTTCTACAGTATTTAGCAAGGGGCTCTTTATGTAGTAATGTAGCGCGGGATCTTTTTAATAATATTGAAGCGCGGACCTCTCTATGTAGTATTTTAGCAAGGGGATCTTTCTATATTATTATATTGCAGGGCTATTTGTATAATATTGTAGCGCGGGACTCTCTATGTAGTATTTTAGCACGGGGATCTTTCTATATTATTATATTGCAGGGCTATTTGTATAATATTGTAGCGCGGACCACTCTATGTGGTATTTTAGCACGGTGATCTTCCTACATTATTGCATTGCGGTGCTTTGTCTATAATATTGTAGCGCGGTGCTCTTTCTGTTTTATTGTAGAGCGAGCCTCTTATATACTATTGTGGGGCCGAATTCTTTGTATAATATAGTAGTTTGTATAATGTAGTAGCACAAGATTTGTTTCTTTATTGTTGTGAGGCGTAGATATTCCCATAGCATGTTGGCGCCTGTCTCTTGATATAGTAGGGTTGCGCTTGATTCTTTCTATGGTAATGTTGCTCGGATCACCGTGCGTAAAATTGTAGCATGGGGCTCTGTATGTAATATTGTAGCACGGGACTATTTCTGTAGTATTTAATCGCGGGGCTCTTCTTTAGTATTGTAGATTGCAGCTCTTTCTGTAGTATTGTAGCGCGAGACTAATTATGTAATATTAAAGGGCGGGTTCTTTCAATAATATTGTAGTGCTGGTATCTTTCTATAATATTGTATGGCGGGAAGCTTTCTATTATAATGTATAGCAAGCTTTGTTTCTTTAATATTGTTGCGCGAGGCTCTATATGTAGTGTTGTAACACGGGACTCTGTATGTAGTATTTTAGCGAGATAGTCGTAACGTACTATTTTAGAGCTTGACTTTTCAATAGTATGGCAACACGCGACTCTTTCTATAGTATTTAAGCGCGATAGTCGTTAAGTACTATTTTAGAGCTTGACTGTAGCGCGGGGCTCTTTATTGTGTATTGCGGCCATTGCAGCCTTCAATTATTAAAGTAATATTGTAACGCGGGATTGTTTCTGTAGTATTGTTGCATGTGGAACTTTGGACCTTTGGGAATTTCAGTAGTATTGTTTATCGTTGTAATGTAGCAATTGGCTTTTATGTAGGCCTTTCGCATGGGATTATTGTTCAGCATTTAAGAACGGGGCTCTCTAAATTGTAGTGTAGCAGCTGAATCTTGGTTTATAGTGTTTAAATAGCTCGGGTCTCTTTCTTATTCATCGCACATCGTAAAATAGACTTTAAATTGTTATCATGTCTTTCTGAACATTTTATGTTTGCTAGCTGGCCGATGTAACTTTTATCGCACGATTTGAATATAATTATTGTTCTTACGGTCTTAATAATAAAATGCATTATGGCAAACACTCTTCAATAATTTATAATATTATTTATTTGAAATTAAGCCTTACACAAGATTTTAATCGTTTAATTACTACAAATTTGTTGTATTAATTTTGGTAAATCAATATAAAGCACTATTTAGTGCATTATTTCATATTGGCATTTATTCGATGAACTTAAATGTCCTCCTGAACGCCATTACCTTAATTAACTCGTGACGTTCGTGCCCTGTATATTTGTAAATCATACAATTCAAGAAAGCTTTGCCGTAACCTAACTACTTATACATGTATTTCATGACATAAACACAAACTGAATGGTTGGTGTTGTACTGTCATGTAATGCACACTCATAAATTCAATATGCTTCTGATCCAGAGCTATCCGCATAGTTCCGTTAAATCTATATGTATATAGGCCTTACTCTGATCCAGATATATCCGCATAGTTCAGTTTGACCTACATGTATATAGGCCTTACTGTGATTCAGAGATATCCGCATAGTTCAGTTTATTCTATATGTATATATGCCTTACTCTAATCCAGAGATATCCGCATAATTCAGTTTATTCTAAATGTATATAGACCTTACTCTGATCCAGAGATCTCCGCATAGTACAGTGTATTCTATATGTCTATAGGCCTTACTCTAATCCAGAGATCTGCGCATAATTCAATTTATTCTATATGTATATAGGCCTTACTTTGATCCAGAGATCTCCGCATAGTTCAGTTTATTCTATATGTATATAGGCCTTACTCTAATCCAGAGATATCCGCATAATTCAGTTTATTCTATATGTATATAGGCCTTACTGTGATCCAGAGATATTCGCATAATTCAGTTTATTCTATATGTATATAGGCCTTACTGTGATTCAGAGATATCCGCATAGTTCAGTTTATTCTATATGTATATAGGCCTTACTCTAATCCAGAGATATCCGCATAATTCAGTTTATTCTAAATGTATATAGACCTTACTCTGATCCAGAGATCTCCGCATAGTACAGTGTATTCTATATGTATATAGGCCTTACTCTAATCCAGAGATCTGCGCATAATTCAATTTATTCTATATGTATATAGGCCTTACTTTGATCCAGAGATCTCCGCATAGTTCAGTTTATTCTTTATGTATATAGGCCTTACTCTAATCCAGAGATATCCGCATAATTCAGTTTATTCTATATGTATATAGGCCTTACTGTGATCCAGAGATATCCGCATAATTCAGTTTATTCTATATGTATATAGGCCTTACTGTGATCCAGAGATATCCGCATAATTCAGTTTATTCTATATGTATATAGGCCTTACTCTGATCCAGGGATCTCCGTATAATTCAGTTTATTCTATATGTATATATGCCTTACTCTTATCTAGAGATCTGCGCATAATTCAGTTTATTCTATATGTATAAAGGCCTTACTGTGATCCAGAGATATCCACATAGTTCAGTTTATTTTATATGTATATAGGCCTTACTCAAATCCAGAGATATCCGCATAATTCAGTTTATTCTATATGTATATAGGCCTTACTGTGATCCAGATATCTCCGCATTGTTCAGTTTGACCTATATGTATATAAGCCTTACTCTAATCCAGAGATCTCCACATAATTCAGGTTATTATATATGTATATAGGCCTTACTGTGATCCAGAGATCTCCGCATAATTCAGTTTATTCTATTTGTATATACTTTACTCTGATCCAGAGATATCCGCATAATTCAGTTTATTCTATATGCATATAGGCCTTACTGTGATCCAGAGATATCCGCTTAATTCAGTTTATTCTATATGTATATAGACCTTACTCTAATCCAGAGATATCCGCATAATTGAGTTTATTCTATATGTATATAGGCCTTACTCTGATCCAGAGATATACGCATAGTTCCGTTTATTCTATATGTATATAGGCCTTACTGTGATCCAAAGATATCCGCATAGTTCCGTTTATTCTATATTTATAAAGGCGTTACTCTGATTCAGAGATATCCGCATAATTCAGTTTATTCTATATGTATATAGGCCTTACTCTAATCCAGAGATATCCGCATAATTCAGTTTATTCTAAATGTATATAGGCCTTACTGTGATCCGGAGGTTTCAGCATAATTCCGTTTTTTCTATATGTATATAGGCCTCACTATAATCCAGAGATATCCGCATAATTCAGTTTAATCTTTATGTATATAGACTTTACTCTGATCCAGAGATATCCGCATAATTCAGTTTATTCTATATTTATATAGGACTTACTGTGATCCAGAGATATCCGCATAATTCAGTTTATTCTATATGTATAAGGGCCTTACTCTAATCCAGAGATCTGCGCATAATTCAGTTAATTCTAAATGTATATAGGCGTTACTTTGATCCAGAGATTTCAGCATAATTCAGTTTATTCTATATGTATATAGGCCTCACTATAATCCAGAGATCTCCGCATAATTCAGTTTATTCTATATGTATATACTTTACTCTGATCCATAGATATCCGCATAATTCAGTTTATTCTATATGTATATAGGCCTTACTGTGATCCAGATATCTCCGCATAGTTCAGTTTATTCTATATGAATATAGGCCTTACTGTGATCCAGAGATCTCCGCATAATTCAGTTAAACCTACTTGAATATAGGCCTTACTCTAATCTAGAGATCTCCGCATAATTCAGTTTATTCTATATGTATATAGGCCTTACTGTGATCCAGAGATATCCGCAAAGTTCAGTTTATTCTATATGAATATAGGCCTTACTGTGATCCAGAGATATCCGCATAATTCAGTTAAACCTACATGTATATAGACCTTACTCTAATCTAGAGATCTCCGCATAATTCAGTTTATTCTATATGTATATAGGCCTTACTGTGATCCAGAGATATCCGCATAGTTCAGTTTAATCTATATGTATATCAGCCTAACTCTTATCCAGAGATATCCGCATAGTTCAGTTTATTCTATATTTATATAGGACTTACTGTGATCCAGAGATATCCGCATAATTCAGTTATTCTATATGTATATAGGCCTTACTGTGATCCAGAGATATCCGCATAATTCAGTTTATTCTATATGTATATAGGCCTTACTCTGATCCAGGGATCTCCGTATAATTCAGTTTATTCTATATGTATATATGCCTTACTCTTATCTAGAGATCTGCGCATAATTCAGTTTATTCTATATGTATAAAGGCCTTACTGTGATCCAGAGATATCCGCATAGTTCAGTTTAATCTATATGTATATAAGCCTTACTCTAATCCAGAGATATCTGCATAGTTCAGTTTAATCTATATTAATATAGGCCTTACTCTGATCCAGAAATATCCGCATAGTTTAGTTTATTCTATATGTATATAGGCCTTACTCTAATCCAGAGATATCCGCATAGTTCAGTTTATTCTATATGTATAACGGCCTTACTCTAATCCTGAGATATCCGCATAGTTCAGTTTAACCTATATGTATATAGGCCTTACTCTAATCCAGAGATATCCGCATAGTTCACTTTAACCTATATGTATATAAGCCTTACTCTGGGAAAACCTGGGTTTTCCCATAGCGAGGTTCGTTTATCCTTTTGAGGCCGATGACTGGGTAAAATCAATATTTAGAGAACAGTAATATGTCGAAAAAGACAACCCCGCTGTAAACAACTTCCACTAGCGAGTGAGCTAACTATATCGCTTCTTGCAACACAATCAAATAAATATGCATCCATCTCATACTGCCTAGTCAAAATTATGGAATGCGACTGTTTACCATTAAATATAACAGAGCATGCGCGTTTTAGTTTTGAGCTGTTGGAATTTCCAATAAAATTACCCAAACGAGTGACAACGTATTGTTCATATATGTGTGCGTAAATTCTTAAATGAACAAGACAATTTGTATACACCGTTGAATTTTTTGAAATGAGTCGTATTGGTATTTATAACGGATTCTTGTAAGTTAACTTTCTTTAATATGTTTTATGTTATTTAAAACAATTTAAGTTGTTTAAACTATGTTAACATATAACCATTAATAAAGTTTAGGAATTCAACTTTGCATATTTTAAATAAAGCGATTTTTCCAAAAGTTTTTTTTCATTGTTATAACATTCCAGTAGTTATCATATCACTACATTAATGTCTGTCCGATATAATGATGCCTGCTATTTCTTTAATCGGGTAGGCCATATTACTTGGAATCAAATATAAAATCATCATTTTTCGAACAATATTATAAGCTTCAACCAAAAAACAAACACAGACTGGCCTGTGGAGTCCGCACAGGCTAATCAGGGACGACACGTTCCGCTCATATGGTATTTTTAGTTTCTAGGAAGTCGCTCCTTACCGAAAATCAAGTTTAGACGGAAGCTGTCGTACCTGATTAGCCTGAGCGGGCTGCACAGGCTGGTCTGGTATGACACTTTTTGCACATGTATTAAGCCCGGTTTTCTCAGAACACAACTCATATATAAACAACAAATAATGCATATAATGCAGTGACTTAAGAGTTTGACGCGAATCGTCACGTTCACGTCGGGTGACGTTACGTCATTTATTTACTTCCGATATTGTCAACAAAAGAAAGCGCTTTGTGAAATTTTGTGTAAAATCGTTTATTGAAAAAGCCTATGGTCGAAATATTTAATAAATGAGTCACTATATCAAGTTTAAAAACAAACATTTTGATACGAATAAAAATATATTTTAGAAATTAAACACACCAACAACCGCAAACAACGTATTTCACAATTATTAAGCACATGATGTTATTATTAACATAGCAAACATCAAATTTCATGTTCATTCCGGCTAAAACTGCTACTTTGCAGCCTGTTTTATTTGTGTTTCTTTTAAAATAAGGACGTAGGTGTATAATGAACAGAAAACAGCAATCCTCGCCGCTTTTTATTGTAAGCCACATCTGATGCGATAAACAAAGATCAGGCCGTTACACATTATTCTCTAAATATTACACACCAGAGCGACACTAGCAGTTGAGTAAATTTAAACAGCAATACTCATAATGAGTTATGGTTAACTTTGCGAAGAAATCATGTAGTTCAACGCATGCCAAACACATTTGACAATCTCCTTCGAAGTACAGTGAAATCTCAAAATGTCGAAGTTCATAAACGATACAAATTATTTCGAGAAAAAAAGATATTCGAGTAACCCGATTTATAAGACGTTCTCTTCTGACTTGTTATAACTAGATACAGGTCAAAACGACGCTAAAAGCTCTCCAGTAGGAGATTCCAACATTACTTTTAACCTTCATGTAGCTTCTTTAAGTTTGTAAATGCATTCATGCGTTTCAATTAACAAAAACCTTGTATCTCAAATTTGAGAAGGGAATGAACTTATATATTTGAAGTTTTCATTACTTCGATATATCCGACGTCGGCGTAGCGAGAGTCAAGTGTACTCTACGTGATGTAGAGACATATTGCGTGTAAATGACTTGTTTCAATAATATCAAAGAATGAATTATTTAAAAGCAAATCCACTCACCCATCCCATTTTATGGCAAAATACGAATGACAATCTTAAAACTGTTTTTGTGATTAAAATATCTAATAGTTCTATCGAATATGGTCAAGGAGTAACGTCCAAACCTCATCATGTCTTTTTTTCCATCTGTACACCTCTAGGTCTAAACGCTAACTGACTATTCCCCTCTAACATTTGCCCCGTGAAACTCAGTTATGAATCCCATTGGTCAGTGTTCTATGCGTGGTTGTTTCTGATTGGATAGATTACTTAAGATACTGAATCAATGAAGCCCTGGGAACGGAATAAACAAACCACCCAAATATTAACAAGCTTTATCCAACATTTTGATGAGAGATTTACCTGAATAAACACTTTTGCCTGACCAATACAAACATACCCGACCTTGTGTCAACTAAACTATTCTTTAATCTCTCCCTCATTGATAAGCTTATTTGAACATATGTGCACTTTGTCATGTTTACTGGTCCTTTTGATAAAATTTTCAATATTTCTTACATGAGGTAAACCCATATATTCCACCTACAATTTCTAACCATAATGTGACACACAACTTATCCTCTCAATTTGATTTTTATGTATTTTAGGATACAGAAAAATCTTTAAGAATTTAAGTATGGAAGTAAACGAAAACATATTAACACATACGAGGAAAAAATCAAACACGCAAACATGAAAACATCAGTGACTAAAACCTATATATGATGAAAATCTGCAAATTATTAATGAAATTTTTAACGAATGTTTCTGCTGAAATAATTAAACGTCGGAATATTTAAATAGTCAACGTCAATCACAATGAAGTGGAATGCGTTACTGATTTGGGAAATCCAATACGAATAGTGTCCATTTTCGACATCTTTGCTGGAGGCGATGTGGCGTCTGGGTGAATAGATGAGACGTCCGGTTGGAGAGTATGTGACATCTGGTTGTAGATGGTAACATGCAGTCGATGGAAGACGGCGGCTTCCGAATGAAGACGATGATTGTCAGTCGGAGAAGCTGTTGGTCCTCGGTTGTCGCACGATTTAGAATACTTCAAACGTTTATTATATAGAGTTCTGAAGAATGACTGCGTTCATGACTGCAGTATTATAATTATTGTTTATGTACACGTAATTAAGGTAACACACATATATATAAGTTCATAGACGATAAAATTTTCACCTAATATATGTACAAAGTACGCGCGATTTTTCATCATCAAGTCTTTAAAAATCATTTTCGACGACGCGTGAAATGTCCATTAACAGTTCACTCGTTGTATGGTACTGATGCTTGTTCACAATTTGGATCAATGTCGACAATGTTGATCCTAATTGAAGTCGTCTGTTACGTCATCGTATACTCGACGGATTCATCGTCGTCGAAGATATCTGTATGTCGATGACATATTCGTCTTCTGTGTCGGGGCGTTAAGATCTGATCACGCTCTCAAATGCGTTATGAACGCATGTTGCTGCAGGCAAACCACGCCAACGATGTCAGGAGCGCTGTTTTCTCCATGACTTGTATCGCATTGGCAAATCTTATAGGGTTAATTACATGAAATGATAAACGGGCCTTCTATTCACATATTTATAGTAAATGGAATTTGTTATATTAACACTCAGATTACTTATCACACCTATAATAAGATATACCCAAATAAAATTAATGTGCTAAAGAAACGCGATTCTTATGACGCAAATTTATTATGTTTTATTTAAACTATACTTGTTTGTCTATTAAACGAAATGCATTGTGCTCTATTATGTATTATTTACTTTGAGAACAAAAATTTTACAAACAAAATCCCTTGTCTTAATTTATTCATTCTTATAACGAAACGAAAAAGAACAAACTACAAATACGATCTGTATCAAAACTTAATGAATCATAGCAATATAGTTGTATCTTTTACATTATACTAATAAAAGGTACAGTGTTTTGCTTTTAAAGGATATTTACAAACTGTATTAAAATGTTATCTACGCCTAAAATGGTGTTTACTTGAGCGCTGTAGGGCATAAGCTAGCGTTAGTTAATGTCGTTGTCAAGTGCGTTATCATAAGCTGGTCTGATACGATACTAAAGCGTCGGTCAATAGGATTACATCGATATACGATATGGGTATTTATCGTCCCTTGTGACAGGTGTGGTCTTTCTTGTCATGTTTGTACATGATCGAGGTGATATGATACGTAACAGTGCTATAATCAATTATGCAGACCCCGATACCCATAAGATACACACTCAATCCGAACTTGCATTTGTTATGTACATTGTGAAATTGGATATTTCAATTATTTAAATTTCATTATATACCATATCTGAATTGAGGCTTGTTATGTACGAGCTGAATTGTTAATCAAGGACTATAGACAAATCAACATATGTTCCCGATAATTGAATTACATTGGAGAAATGAAACCATACTTCCATAATCAATTTTTCAAACTTCATAACATCCTATCCGAAGATTCTATTTCCTAAATACCCGCAACATACAGCAAAGTTACATACTCAAACATATTATTAAAATATTTCCCTATTAATAAATCTATCTGTACTTTAATTTCTATCATAAAAATAAACAATAATCATATACCGTTATGTCACACAACCTCCCTCTTATTTTAATTTTTTGCATTTTATGATACAAAAAAATCTTTGAAATTTAATTATCGAATTACGAAGTACTTGAAAACATAAATCATATAAACACATCTATGATGGGAAATATGCGGATAACAATAATATCTTTCTTTTCAAGCCTCTCGGCTGAAATAGATATATTATTTATTGTTGTACAATGTCAATGTCAATCGGGATGTATTGGAGCACAGCATCTGTTGATCGTTGGTCTTCAGTACATCTGTTGTCGTCCATGTAGTAATGAAGTTGCGACTCGCGGCGAATGAAGTCACTTGAAGTCGGACTGGTTACTGCCGTCGCGGAGATTAAGATCGATTCGTCTTTAAGTCGTGTAGGCGAATCGGGTCTATCCCTGTTGCTGTGATGATTAATATAAGCCGATCGTCAGGTCGTCCTTGGCGATACGCGTGCGTTTGGTGTTCCTGATCTTATTTCTGCTGTTCATATTGCGTCATCTATTTTCGTTTCCGTTGTTGTTGTATTTTCGTTGTTGGTTCCAGCATCTTCTTCTTTTCTCTCGGGACATTAAGATCTTCTATTGGCCTTAATACTCACAAGATATTAACTATAGCAGTGTTCCCTTTGATGTCTTAAGCCTCGGAAGCACCATTCCGAATACGTTATCTACGCATGTCAAACAGTTGAACGACTGCATCTAACTCTATAGTGTTTAACGTCACAAGTATTTTGTCCATTGTTGCGTCACTTGTTGTCCTTCGAAAACTTCTTGCGTTGGTCTTCTTTTAGCGATAGAACCAGGTATTTACTTTGAGAGTAAACGCCGTGATGGCCAATGCTAACCACGTTGATTGTTTCTTCAATTCGTTGTGAAAAGCGTTGTTTCGCGATGTCTTCTTCTTTTTCGTTGTCTCCAAATCTTATTTTATCTGCGTTGTGGTGATATAAGTATCATTGTTCAAAATCATGGCAAACATTTATAAATATCCCCTTAAGTTCCTCTTAAATACCGTCATGACAACTTACTGACAAATCAACATATGTTCCCGATAATTGAATTACATTGGAGAAATGAAACCATACTTCCATAATCAATTTTTCAAACTTCATTACATCCTATCCGAAGATTCTATTTCCTAAATACCCGCAACATACAGCAAAGTTACATACTCAAACATATTATTAAAATATTTCCCTATTAATAAATCTATCTATACTTAACTTTCTATCATAAAAATAAACAATAAGCATATACCGTTATGTCACAATATGCATTAAGCCCCGTTTTCCAAGAGCGAGGCTTATCAGTTTAATGTCTATGCCTCATACTTACATTCCTGTTAACCCCTCACAATGACCTACAGGTTATGAGATAATTGAAACTTAACGGTATATCGAGTTTAGTTTTACATATAAACGTTGAGGGTGCACTACCATTGTTTTCAGTTGGTTTATATCAACATTCACCCTCTATTAAATTATGCAGCACATAACACATATTCTCGTAAGCCAGCAAACCGAAATGTTGCGTTTTGGTTCTGTTATAATATTAAACTTTTTTTCCGAAACTATCATTGAAAACTTTTACCACATATTAAAACTAAAAGTATACAAGTACAATTTAACAACCATATACTAAAACATGACACAATGTATATTACTAATAATTAAACGAAATGAAAAATGCAACAAAAATATATTTAAAGTGTGCTCGTTCTGTAATTAGCATATAATTAAATAAATTAACATGCAAACATATTTATATTAACTATTATGTTTAAATTAACGTTGTAAACAGTAATAAATTATAAACTATATCGAGAGATGGTATGCAAACTACTGAACACCGAGTATACACACACATTATACGATCTGTTTATAATACCCGAAAGGGGAGTTCAACAGTATCCGAAGATAGAAGATTGATTATCAAAACTGGGATCACCGCCTTGTAACGGTCAAAGCAAAAATGGGGATTTAAACCGTGTTTAGGGCTAGTCGAGCTCCACATTTACTGAAAAATTGATCACAAACTAAACGTGTGTCCAAAATTTAGACTGTGCATATATTCCGCTTTTATGGAGTTGCCTGTATATATGATGTATTTTCTTAACAAACATCCAGTCTAGGCAGAAAGTGTCCAGTGATTTTTTTTCTGCTCTTTTTTGTTACAGAATGTGCCATATGGATTGGGAAAATTAGCGCGATAAACCATGAAATTGGGAAAAATAGCGCGATAAACCATGTAATTGGGATATATGAATCATTAAAAAAATGATCATAAGAAATTAATTAAAATTGTTGAGAGCATGTTTTACAGCATTTTAATATTATAAAGTGCTGCTTTAACTTCTTCTTTCAATGAAGACAACGTTTAGTTAATATCCTTCCACATGCATATTAAACTTCCATTTTCGAACAATACTGATCTTAAATGCTTTAAATTTGTGAGTAGACTGAACTTCAATTTTCCAACACTGATTTCCGTGACGCACATTCACTCAGCAGATTTCTAATAAATATTTTTTTTTATCTCAAATGTAGAATTTTGCGTTAATTGACACACGCATTAAATTATTTCCTAATAAGCATATGATATCCGTTGTTAATTCGAATGGTATTTATCATTTTCGCCGCTCATTGCAAATACTCGTCTGCTTGCCGCCATCTTGGACGTGTGTAAAAACAGGCGTGCTCAATCAGGATGCATCGACTATCGTCGGTATCCTCCGCAATATAAAGCGAGATGTGTGGATAATAAAAGTAAAATCGTATATATTCGGCTACATTCGCGCACAATACCTTAATCAGTTGTCGTTCGGCGACGACTTGAGAAGCTCTATTGGCACTCATGTTACGAAATTATCGCTAGATTGCCATTGTAATCTTTTTGGTTTTATTGGGAAAATTGTGTCATTTTTTGAGAAATAAAGTCGATTTTTGCAATTGGGAAGCAGCCGAATATCGGCGGTAATTTTGGGCAAAAAACATCACTGGACTGTCTTCCCTGATTTGGACGAGACTTTGCTCACATACATTAACCCTTAGTTTACCAGCACGACTCTCGATTTGTAACACACATATAGAAAACATCTATACGCAGACATAAACTTCAGTAAACATAACTTAAAATACGATTTTAAAATGTTTATCTCCACTTTGTTTAATGACGATATTCTGAAGTGCTTAACACACAACACTTTGTTGTTTTAATTTTGAATACAGGAAAACATCTATACGCAGACTTAAACTTAAGTAAATATAACTTAAAATACGATTTTAAAATCTTTATCTCCACTTTGTTTAAAGACGATATTCTGAAGTGCTTAACACACAACACTTTGTTGTTTGAATATTAAATACAAGAGTAATGCAGCCTCGTTCTGGAAAAAAACTAAATGCATGTGCGTAAAGTTTCGCCTCAGATTGGATTGTACAGTGCACACAGAGTAATTAAGCACGACACTTTCCACCTTTATGTAATTTGTTGTCTAAGGAAATTGCTCTTTTTCGAAAAACAAGCTTGGCGGAAAGATGGATGGAAATCAACAGGCATATCTGGGGTAACATTTTCGCACATGTATTAAGACCAGTTTTCTCAGAACAATGCTTGATTTTCTAGACCTACTTTTCGTGCATATTTCTGTTTGTTTGTAGGGCCGATTTTGAGTATTATTTATAGACTACATTCACACAAGAAAGGTAAGATTATCGATATGTGACTCGCTCTGCTCAAACGGGTTTATTGCATGTGCGTAAAATGGTGTGTCAGCCTAGCCTGTGCACTCCGCACACAGGGATGACATTTTCCACCAAACTGGATTTTCGCTTAGAAAAGACTTTCTTAAAATTAAAAATACAATAAAAGCGGACTGTCTGCTGACTGCACAGGCTAATGTATGTGGGCACTGTACGCACTTGTAAAACGCCCCGTTTTCCACATCGGTTTAATTGATTGACAAAAGTGCTCGATTTGTTTTCAGAGTATGTTTTACCGTCGCCAATTACTTAATATGGTATTAAACGTAAATATTTAAAATATGTTGTTGTAAAGAGTGCTTATATGTTATTATTAGAACAATAAACAATCTGTAAATAATCGATCACTCCGCTCTCTTAGTTATCTATAATGCAACGCAAACTCCGCGACTATGACACTCGGTCGGACAAAATGGCATCGAGAAAGCGGTTAATGAATTGCTGATCACATTGTTTAATTAAGATTCTATTCAAGTTCTCTATTTTATTAGTTTTTAGAAAAATAAATCAAATCGAATTTCGGGGAAAAATAGCATGATAAAACTAATCATTGGATAACATTTAACAAGAAAAATAATAACCTCTTTTTACTGCTTTTACATACTTTCTGTCAATAATTGCCATAAAAAAAGTTTAAGCACCTAACTTTATTTCGACACTGATAAAACGCTGTCTTGTTGTAATGATTCAAATAAGCATGAAGCACAGTGTTAATATGACGTAATGGCGTCATATACAGTATTGACGTTAACGGAAAGCGTGGTTTAATGACGTTAACGTCAAGGAAACGCCGATCAGTCAAAACGCAGAATTGAACAAGCAAGACGAAATACACTAGATATGGAAGATTTGTTTGAGCCGAGTAATAGAATTGACCAGTTTAGGGATCTGCAGGCAAAATATGCAAAGGAGGCGAGGGAAAAAGTCTACCACGAAATAAAAATAGAGAGAAATTGCGGGATAAGTTTTGATGGTTCTGTTGCCGGGTTTGGTTGGAATAATTACTACACTTTGTGCAGATCTGAATTGGATCATTATTTGAGAACAGGTATCATTATTTCCATCTTGCATGTTAGCAGTTATAATTTTTTTTTTAATAATTCACAGAATATATACTTACAGTTGTTTTAAATGAAAGCATTTGTTATATTTATTATAATCATTAACAGTTAAAATAAAATCTGCTTTTTTGGAAGTCTGTTATAGTGTGTTTATATGTTAACAGGTAAAGAACATACAACGTTTTAAAAAAATCGACAACCTATTGCCTTATACTGGATTAAAAATCTACCCGTTTTATGACGACATTACCAGACATAGCATACATAGCCACACAGCGCAACAATCGCCGTCGCGGGTAATCACAAATACCGTAATTACTCTATGTTTTCGGACACTTTAAGTTTTCGGACACCCCTTTTTTTAGCAAAAATAATTATTTTCCGTGACTCTTAATTTTCGGACACTCGAGTTTTCGTCCATAATTAATGTCTCTAAGTTTTCGGACAGTATATTTTACAGCGCTATTTTACTAAATTTCGGTCCTGTTTTCGATATCTAATGACACTTCGATCATGGGGTTTTACAACCAGATTAACATCATCAAACATGGCAGGTGCATGCCTGAGGGCAACGGACCATTACATTTGCGTTATTGGGTAAATAACCTTGTAAACCGGTATTAAACAATGGTTTCGCCCGATAGCATAAGCGTTATGACAATTACCAGGGGTAGTGTCAATTAACAGTTCAATTATATACCGCAATGTTACGACCCCTTCTAAGTAAAATAACTTTGACAAATACTAAACGCTTCAAAGTGTGATGCACCCTATTGTATGTTTTACGAACAATGGAAGGTATTAGACAACAACTATCGGAAATGAACAAACGAAGAATTCATAGTTTGCTTTTTTTATTGCGTCAATTACAGGTTCATACTAGCGAGTATCGGTACATCGCATGCTCATTTCTGAACTCGTTGGTCAAAGAACAACCTTGTAGTAACTTTCTGTTAAATACATTAAGCATTTAAAATTATTTAAAATGCAGTGCGAACATATATAACTGTAATTTTTACTATACGGCATGGTATTTTACAAGCGCGTTCTATTACCGGTAGTCGTTGATACAATTGACGCTATTTTTGGACACTTCAATTTTCGACTCTAAGTTTTCGGAAACCTGTATTTTGTGAATATTTTTCGTATCTAAGTTTTCGGACAAGAAAAAAATAAATATTTTTAAGTGTCCGAATACATAGAGTTATTACGGTAACAAAAAACCAACACTGAGCTTTGAAGCCATGATGTTAGATTATCCGCATGTCACCATTGAAGATCTTATAAGAGCTCCATTTGAGAGACCATCTGCTCCGTGCCCGGAACTGGTGACAGATGAAAACACTCGTGTATTGGAAAACGGTTCTGCTCTTGCCGGATATCTCGTCGACAACGACAGAGATAATCCCATAATTCCTCTCGAACCAATCGCCTCAGTTTTGGACCAATCGTCTGCGGCGGTCGATGAAAGAAGGGCGAGATGATAGATGGCACTATCCGGATTCCGTATCTGCGTGATAATTTAACGTTCAACATGTTAATTTATTGAATTTGTGAGTTCTATACAGTTTCAACTTTTATCAGTGGCATCGCTACATATCACATATAAATTATCCATGGTCCTTAAATTCCAAATAGTATAATCTTGAAAGAAAGCCGCAACCGATATAGATCAAAAGTTAGCTCGTAATAAGAGTTTTGCATAATTATCGATATTTTAACAAAAATATAGAAGGAAATCATGTAGTACAACGCATGCCAAACACATTTGACAATCTCCTTCGAAGTACAGTGAAATCTCGAAATGTCGAAGTTTATAAACGATACAAATTATTTCGAGAAAAAAGATATTTGAGTAACCCGATTTATAAGACGTACACTTCTGACTAGTTATAACTAGATACAGGTCAAAACGACGCTAAAAGCTCTCCAGTAGGTGATTCCAACATTACTTTTAACCTTCATGTAGCTTCTTTAAGTTTGTAAATGCATTCTTGCGTTTCAATTTAGAAAAACCTTGTATCTCAAATTTGAGAAGGGAATGAACTTGTATATTTGAAGTTTTCATTACTTCGATATATCCGACTTCGGCGTAGCGAGAGTCAAGTGTACTCTACATGATGTAGAGACATATTGCGTGTAAATGACTTGTTTCAATAATATCAAAGAATGAATCATTTAAAAATAAATCCACTCACCCATCCCATTTTATGTCGAAATACGAATGACAATCTTAAAACTGTTTTTGTGATCAAAATATCTAATAGTTCTATCGAATATGGTCAAGGAGTAACGTCCAAACCTCATCATGCAATTTTCCATTGCCTCAGCCGATGGCATGAGCATAATTTTATTTTCGTAGCCACAGGCATGACTATCTAATAAGTAGCCACGGCCGTTGTCTTGAGCCGTTTTTCAAACCCCACTCGAATTTAAATGTTGATAAAAATGTTGCGTGTTCATGTGTGATGCTATAATTTGGAATAATCGAAGACAAATGATAAAAGATTTCAATAAATTGTTGTTCATATTTATCTTAGGTCTAAATCCTGTGTAATTAGAGTTTGACTGAGAGAGTGGTGAATGTTGTTTGAATTTTGACCACATTTTAACGGATTTCTTTAAAAGTTAGCAGTTAGGAAGGTAGAGATTACGTTCACAAAGTCCTTCTTACTTAGGTTCTCAAAGAACACACGCAAACCTGCTCTATTCAATACGCAAAATATAAAGAATAGGGAAATACTTACACTCCGCTTTTAACCGATATGTATCTACTAGCTCAGCCGATGAACGAACCACAGACGTTGCGTGAGTCGATTGAACGGTGTGAATTGTGTATGGTTGAAAGTGACACACAAATTTTCGGGTAAAATAAATAACCTCATAGAACACAATACGCATGTCGTTGTCTTTATTGCTTTTTTATTATCAAACAATACTTTATACCTTTAGTGTGTTCACCACTATCAGAGTACTCGGATCTGTCCATTCTGATAAAATGATTTACTCGTTCGAACAAACGCGGCGATGTTGTTTCTAGTTTACGTTCGACAAACCAAGAGATAGTTACTTTCCAGCTGAAAACTCCGAATTATTTCGGCTGAATTAATAACCGCCGAAAGGAAATGCAGTTTTCGCTTCAACTGCGTGTATATGAAGAAAAAATAAACCACTTATTTAATTTAAGCATAAGCACCAATATTCATTTTATATGATCTTAAAGGCACTTTTTTCGTTCTAAGTTTATTTAATGTGCAATTGTGACATTATAGGTACACCATCATGAAATACGTCAAAAAGTCATAACAATTGAAGCTAACAGCTTTGTGAGGTCATTGAGTTTTGATTTAATACATATGAGTCGCGCTCTGTGAAAAAGGGGTTTAATGCATGTGTGTAAAGTGTGCAGTCTGCATGTGCGTTAAGTGTGCAGTCTGCATGTGCGTAAAGTGTGCAGTCTGCATGTGCGTTAAGTGTGCAGTCTGCATGTGTGTTAAGTGTGCAGTCTGCATGTACGTAAAGTGTGCAGTCTGCATGTGTGTTAAGTGTGCAGTCTGCATGTACGTAAAGTGTGCAGTCTGCATGTGTGTTAAGTGTGCAGTCTGCATGTGTGTTAAGTGTGCAGTCTGCATGTGTGTAAAGTGTGCAGTCTGCATGTGTGTTAAGTGTGCAGTCTGCATGTGTGTTAAGTGTGCAGTCTGCATGTGTGTTAAGTGTGCAGTCTGCATGTGTGTTAAGTGTGCAGTCTGCATGTGCGTTAAGTGTGCAGTCTGCATGTGCGTTAAGTGTGCAGTCTGCATGTGTGTTAAGTGTGCAGTCTGCATGTGTGTTAAGTGTGCAGTCTGCATGTGTGTTAAGTGTGCAGTCTGCATGTGTGTTAAGTGTGCAGTCTGCATGTGTGTTAAGTGTGCAGTCTGCATGTGTGTTAAGTGTGCAGTCTGCATGTGTGTTAAGTGTGCAGTCTGCATGTGTGTTAAGTGTGCAGTCTGCATGTGTGTTAAGTGTGCAGTCTGCATGTGTGTTAAGTGTGCAGTCTGCATGTGTGTTAAGTGTGCAGTCTGCATGTGTGTTAAGTGTGCAGTCTGCATGTGTGTTAAGTGTGCAGTCTGCTTGTGTGTTAAGTGTGCAGTCTGCATGTGTGTAAAGTGTGCAGTCTGCATGTGTGTTAAGTGTGCAGTCTGCATGTGTGTTAAGTGTGCAGTCTGCATGTGTGTTAAGTGTGCAGTCTGCATGTGTGTTAAGTGTGCAGTCTGCATGTGTGTTAAGTGTGCAGTCTGCATGTGTGTTAAGTGTGCAGTCTGCATGTGTGTTAAGTGTGCAGTCTGCATGTGTGTTAAGTGTGCAGTCTGCATGTGTGTTAAGTGTGCAGTCTGCATGTGTGTTAAGTGTGCAGTCTGCATGTGTGTTAAGTGTGCAGTCTGCATGTGTGTTAAGTGTGCAGTCTGCATGTGTGTAAAGTGTGCAGTCTGCATGTGTGTAAAGTGTGCAGTCTGCATGTGTGTTAAGTGTGCAGTATGCATGTGTGTTAAGTGTGCAGTCTGCATGTGCGTTAAGTGTGCAGTCTGCATGTGTGTTAAGTGTGCAGTCTGCATGTGTGTTAAGTGTGCAGTCTGCATGTGTGTAAAGTGTGCAGTCTGCATGTGTGTTAAGTGTGCAGTCTGCATGTGTGTTAAGTGTGCAGTCTGCATGTGTGTTAAGTGTGCAGTCTGCATGTGTGTTAAGTGTGCAGTCTGCATGTGTGTTAAGTGTGCAGTCCTCACATACTAATCAGGACAACACTTTTCTTCTTAACTAAATGTTTGCTAAGAAGAGACTTTCCTGTAACGAAAACTATCAAAAACACGGAAAGTGTCGTCCCTGAATAATCAATCGCACTAAGACACATTATGTTGTAAGACAGATGTAACAAGTTGTTAAAACGGTAAAAATAGATGTGAAATCAGGAATATGGCGAATTGTGAAGTACTTTGATTACCCAGAGTCTTTGCGTAAAAAGTTGTCGCATATTGGCCTGTACAGTCCAGAGGAAAGTTTGGTCCCTGATTACACACACATTATCACCTTATGAAATTTCACCAGACGTAGTTTAAAAGTTACAAAATGTTAAGGACATTCTTCTGGGGCTGTGTTATCTTGTTGTTCATTATTAGGACATACTTCTGGGGCAATGTTATCTTGTTGTTCATTATTAGCATAACGCGATCGCTATGGGGCAGTGTAATCTTGTTGTTCATTATTAGCATAACGCGATCGCTAGTGAACGGAATTTCAATTTTACACTACGTGAATCAAACATTAACCCATTTATGCCTAGCATCTAGAGAAAAGGCCTTTGCAAACAGCGTAGACCCAGATGAGACGCCGCATAATGCGGCGTCTCATCAGAGTGTGCGCTGTTTGCTTAAAGGAATTTCTGTAATAAATATTCTAAAAATAGAAATAAATATACTAGACATCCCTAATTTTGTAAATAACTTGATCCAATTTTGAGGGATGGGAGAGTCCACTAGGCATACATGGGTTAAACTGATAAAGAAACTTTGAAACGTCAGCTTCACCAGGAGGAAATAATTCATATAATAGCACGAGGTCCAAAAAAACAACAACACAAATACATTACACATGAGGTTTACTTGCAACCGTTATACACCACGTTTGTCAAAATTACCGACGAAAAGCAAAGCAAACGCTCGAAATGTCGTCCACTTAGATTAACGATTAATTGAAACGATAATGTGTAATAATTATCTAAGACATTGGCAAAACGCGTGCTAAAATCAAATGCATACTTTCTTTTTTATTAATTTTTGACATTAATTTTTATAATGTGTTCTTGCCAATTTAAAAACAGGTCCAGTAAATTAGGTTTGATTGGTCATTATCGGCTCGGTTACTACTTACATGTACTCCGGGTACTCTTAAGTATACTTAAACGACCCCGGGTACCGAAAATATACTTACAAGTACCCGGCAAACATTGACTGCATCCGAGTTTTATTCCCGCCTTAAATCCGATGTCGTAAAACGCGCTACGGAATACGAAACAAAATTCTATTTAAAAAAAAACATCCTCAAAATGCGTTTTGAGCAGGACTTTCGATAATATAGAGGCCATTTCACAGAATATTGACATAAATACGAAAAAAAATAATTAGAAAAAATCCGACAACGACACATTTAGCGTTAGAATTCCCGGGTACGTTTCAGTATATTTTATGTACCGGGGTAGATTTAAGTATTCATAAGAGTACCCGGGTACATTTTAATAGTACCCGAGCCGACAATTACCAATCGAGCATAAATAAAGGACTCTATCCGTCCGTCACTCTTGGCAAGAGTATCGATAAACAAATCACCTCGATTCGATACTGCTTTAATATGCGTATTGTTGAGGTCTTACCTTCATGAATGTGGTCTTGATCATTAGTACTTATAATATATTTGACGATTATGTGTTTTTCTGTGGGCTCAGTTGAATCGCAATACATGGCAAACAACGTATGAAGGACGACTCACGACGACGGACGCAGGACATCGCGCGATCGCGTTTACTCACCATAAGCACGACGGACGACGCAAAACGACGGACGCCTTACATAGAAGGATCACATTAAATCAACGTGGGCACTTCGTGCTCAGGTGAGCTAAAGATATGAAATAATTTCTATTCCGGTCATACGTATTGTTTAATCTTCATGAAATTTTCATTCCTTGCAAGCTAAATCTTCATGAAAATTAGTTAGAATATTTATTCTAATAGTACAAAAAACGAATATAGAACCGCGTCAATCTAAGTCACTAGGCCATTGTCAATACAAAGCATTGAACACTCAGGATAACACTTTGTTTGTCCAATTTTCTTCAAATCTCTCAGTCAAACTAATCCATATATTTCCTGCACATTTAGGCATAAAAACCCAACAAAAAATATATATATACAAATTGTTTTAATATAATCATTCAGAATACTGTATACGGCTAGACGCAGACGTATTCATGAAGTTTGCTTTCCACAAAGATGACAAATATTTTACTTTATTTTGTATATAAAGGAACATATCAAAATGAAAACTTAAAAGTAAATCGATGCACCGAAAGTTTATAGTACAGTGTGAAGAATTAAATACATGCATATTTTGACATTGCGTTGCTGTGTCTGCAATTTCCAGAATGCATTTTATTTTATGACATAAATAGTAATACGTAGTAGACCTTATGGCCGGACACCAGAAAACACTGTACTGTTGATACTGGTTAGTGCCATTTAGTGACAGGTTAAATTATGCATTTGTTAGGTCAGTCGCACGTCATATCAAAATATCGGATATCACCCCTTGTCAATTTATAAAGATTAAGTGACACTTCTTCACCGATATGACCACAATCTATAAACAAGAGCAGACAACTGTATCATGGATTTTGTGAGAATTATGGCCCTTAATTAATTACTCAGCACACGTTTCATGCTAAACTGAAGAGTTTAATAGACTAATAGTTTTGTATAGAACGCACTTATCATTCGCATATATTTTGCTTGTATACGTGTATGTTTAAATTTTGATTTGATATCGAAGAGTATTATATTGATGTAAAGATAAGCAGCTTTAAACGAGTTTAAATTATTATTTTGGATCAGTTTTAGTAGTAAATATGCAATGTCTTTCTTTGGCCAATTTAGACATAGGAGCGTTTAAAATGCAAAAGTACATGTTAAACAAACGATTTTGCTTCCGTCAGGATTCCGTCAGAATTCTAACTTGGACCGTATAGATATAAGGTCTTACGCCTGATTCACTCACAAATTCCGCTATATTACCTATGAGGCTGCAGCTATTTCGTCGCGCATGCGCATAACTAATTTCGACAAATTTCATCGAAACAAAAAGTGAGGCATTCTGATTTATTTGAAGTATAATTTTGCTCCTATTTATGTACTTTTAGGGAATCTGTGTCATAAATTGTAATATTGTTTATTCTTCAGTATGCGTCCTTGTAGCATTTGTTCACGTGTTTTACTTAATGCAGATAGGAGATTTCATAACTTGTATAAATAGCAAACACTTACGAATTAAAAATAAATGTTTGCTTGTTTTGGAATAGGGTGTACATTCAATTTCCAATAAAATTGCGAATTTAAACTAATACTTATTCTTAACCTATCGGTATCATTCATGTGACAATCATCAATGATAACTGATATCAATAACCTAAATGGTAGTCAGTTGTCCGATTGTTACCGAATGGGCAGTTAAGTAGCGTTTTATTACTGTTTCGTGTTTGTTTTTTTTAATTTTGTTTTATATGTTATTGTATAGTATTTCCATCAGTGTGCCGATTCCTTTTTATTCTACTTAGAGTTTAAAGTTAACGCTTAAATTGTGCTGCCGGGATAAGTGTTAAAGAAATTGCGATCATAATTTAGTATACACAGTGTTAGTCAGTGAATGGACGTTGTGAAAAAGGTATTTAATTATTTTTTTGTCAAACCTTCATTTTAACACGTCTTCTTTATAATAGTTCTCATTTGGACTCTTCAACAAACACGGCCGGCTGTTTTTTTTTTCGTTCACCTGAACAAAACGTGCTAACGGTGAGTTATGCGACCATCCTTTATCCGTTGTGCGTTTGGGTCGTGCTTCATCAACATTTACATTGTTAAAACTCTGTAGGTCATATTTATTGACTAATCTTCGTGAAACTTGGCCATACGATTTTGCCAAATGATATCTTGGCCGAGTTTGTAATTGGGTCATTTCAGGTAAAATTAATAGGTGATTATGTCAAATTAACGAAAAAAGCTTGTTTACAGTCTTTAAGTTTGTTAACACTTTTGTGAACACATTTATAGTTATATATTCACAAAACTTGGTCAGAGCAATTGTCCTTATAATATCTCAGTTTAGTTTGAAAATAGTTTTGTTTCTTTTAAATCATTGCAGTTTCCCTGATATGGCTATATTGAAACCGTGTACACACGTTAGAAGTCCCATTTTAAGTCTAATCTTAAGTACTTACTTCTTCTTCTTCTTCTACTACTACTACTACTACTACTACTCCTTCTTCTACAACTACTGCTACTATCACTACTACTACTACTTTTCATCTTCTACTCCTGCTTCTACTTTAATTACTCTTATTACTACTACTACTACTACTACTTCTGGTTCTTCTTTTTCTCCTTCTTCTTCTACTACTACTACTACTACTACTACTACTACTACTACTACTACTACTACTACTACTACTACTACTACTACTACTACTACTACTACTACTACTACTACTACTACTACTACTACTACTACTACTACTACTACTACTACTTCTACTACTTCTACTACTACTACTACTACTACTACTACTACTTCTACTACTGCTACTACTACTACTACTACTACTACTACTACTACTACTACTACTGCTACTACTACTACTACTACTACTTCTACTACAACTACTACTACTACTACTACTTCTACTACTACTACTACTACTACTACTACTACTACTACTACTACTACTACTACTACTACTACTACTACTACTACTACTACTACTACTACAACTACTACTACTACTACTACTACTACTACCACTACTGCTACAACAACAACTACTACTACTACTACTACTACTACTACTACTACTACTACTACTACTACTACTACTACTACTACTACTACTACTACTACTACTACTACTGCTACCACTACTACTACTACTACTACTACTACTACTACTACTACAACAACTACTACCACTACTTCATCTCTTTCTAATTCTTTATCAGTTGCTACTACTACTACTACTACTACTACTACTTCTTCAACTTTAAATGTAATTTTTATTGTGCTCTTAAAATAAAAAAAATAAAAATAAAGGTCACTGCACTTTTTTTTAAAATAAACATTTACAAATTAACAATACCTACAAGTCATATTTTACAAGTTTTTTTTACAATCATTTACCAACAAGTTAACAAAATGTAGTCAAAGTACATTAGAATACAACAACAACCATGTTACTTAACTCACACTATGATGACAAATGTCCGAATATAACGTAAACACATGTTTGTATTGACCACAAGTAAAAAAAGTAGATGGACTATTCATTTAAGAAGCAACGAATACTTGTCATTTTTCATCGCGTAATAGCATGACATCATTTAGGAATCTGACAAAATAATTAATGACTTGAATACATGTACTTTGACAACAAAGTATGTTTTTCAATGTTGCTAGATTAGCCAGTTTGATCGAATAAAATGTTCTTTTCGAAGATCTGTATAGATTCATGTTTTAAAAAGAAGTGTTATTCGGACTCGTCAGTGTTTTTTTTCATTTCTCAGTTTAGATTTGCTCTCATCTTAGACATGTTATTATAGCAACCAGTCTCTTTTTCTACAAAATACCACAATTCCGCCGGCTTAAATGCGACCGTTCGGGAATTAATACACACATTTTAAATCAATGTAATAGGTTTGACGGTATTATAGCATGTTACACACAAATTTAAATCTAAATTATAAAATAACAACAATATTAACAACTATGATCCCAAACTTCTTATACATCCGAAATAATGTTTCCTAAACAATGTGCTCATGTTCATGTACGACATTTTAATGTTGTCTATGCTGTTTTGTATTCCCAAATTTAAAGCTGAAACGATAAGAATAAAAACTTTTAAAAATCTTTTGATATAAATCCTGTTTCTTTCGAATAAACCCGTATACAAGTAGTTGAGCAACAAAATATCCGTAAACAAGCATAACACCGGTAAAAGGGTTGAAATATCTTCAAACAGGCGAAACAGCCCTCAAGCTAATTTAATTAATGACAGTTTTCAAGAAAAGTCTTTTAACAATTCCCTTTAAAATAAAACGTATCAAATTGTATGTAAGATAAAATGTGAGACATTACAATATATAAGCTTTTATCAGACTTAATACATGTATTTCAACAACGTGCCAATATTACAATCTCGTGATATAACCAAGTGACATACATAACACTTGCGTGATAGATAAGTGCTCAAATATACGCGAGTGTAAGTATTGAGTGGAAAAATGCGTTAATTAAAAGTCTGAACATCTGGATGCTTGTACATGCGTTCTGATACGCTGTTTTGAGCTATTTGCGATCTGTTCAAGATTTGACAATTAAACTTTTCAAATGAGCCAACGATTGAGGCTTTAACTTATTATATTTGATCCACTTCGGTCATCCCTGAATAAGAGCGTTTTTATACGATAAGGTACGTGACCCTAAGTGTATCATGTATCAATGACGTTTTCATCGTAAGGATGTTTTTGATAAACGTAAAACTGATTTCCACTCGTTAAGCGGGCTCTTGAAAATGCAATTTCATATCATCAGCTAGTCAAATGCTTTCCACTGTATAACCACATCCAGACAATGTTCCTTATTAATGCTTTATTGAACTGTAGTCCACCAAATATGCGCTTAAACGGAAGTAATAAGTACTTAAGCCTGTAAGTTTAAGGGGCAGAAAAGCCTGTATAAACAAATATAAAATTCAAAACCGAATATCTATCCAGCAATTGATGCGGACTTTTCGGTAATAGACATTTGAAACAAGAATAGAATGTGTATCTTCTGAAAGAATGTTTCCACGCATAATGTTGGTACTATTCGCAACCAAACATGCGTTTGCTAAACATCACTCTTAAATTCATGCATGTGCTTTCTTTAATCAATACAGTTATCTAAATGACAGGTGCATTTGGATTGCAAATATATCAATGTCCTGTACTTTTCCCGGCATGCATCAGTCAGAAATGGTCATATGATACACATAAACACACCGATAACTGATTTAAAGGGCGTCAAAGAATTCTTATATTAATACGGATACACTTGTAGGTAAGCTTCTTTTAATTGTATGCTTACACATTATTATGTGGGTATTTTTTCATAATACAGCAACTGTTTGTCTAAAACGACCCGATATTTTGAACGATAACAATCACCCCGCCCAGCCCCAACTCCATTTATACAAAGATACTAAGTTGCGTGTTTCAATTTGCATCAAAACATGTTTGCGTCTGAACCAATTTTTTTTCGCAGGGGTATTGCAGACTTGTGATTGAACATATTCAAATATCGTAATTGTTTACTCCATTACAGATACGCGCACTGGCTACGCGGCATGGAGATGCTTCAACGGTTTTCAAAACGTCATTTAACATAAAAAAATGTTAACAGACAAGGACACTTGTAACTGGTTTAAAGGTTCCTTCGCTGAGTCTCACCAAACAAGGGCTTGAAATGTTCGTTGATTCAGGAATACAAAAGGTAGGCGCTATTGTTTGGAAAGGTTGTGGACAATGCCATATTGAAAACTTACTCCATTGTCCGACTCCGGGAATTTGTCGAAAAGCACAGACATGTTGCTTTCACAGAACACCAGACTTACATCGTCGCCCTTGTCCAGCTGGCTTGTGCGACCAAGTTAAAGTTAATATCGCATCGTATCATAGATACTCGAAACCATCCTGGAAGAACACAAAAGCAGAGTTATGGGCTACTGATCACTGGGAGGTCGCAAAATGCTTTCTGCCACCAGATGGGTATTTTCACGTTTAATCAGTGCATGAAACCGACTTCAATGGAGTTATTAGTATTCTGTTAAACTGCACTCATTTCGACTTGTTTTTCTCCTTCACCATTGCGCCGCCTCTCCCAGCTCCAGAATGCACTTTAACTAAGGTACGCATATATTATTTAGATTTGCTAATGTTTTGAAAAAGCTTTCATGATAGTTGTTGAGTAAACAGAACCAAAGTGGCTCTTTAATAAATTAACTATGACAAAATATTATATTTTAAGTTTTTAATATTAATACTTCATGCTGTCATTTTTGTCCGCTTCAATTGAGTGATCGTTTTAAAATATTACTTTACACAGGATTGGTAAACACATTTGTATTGTTAAAACAGACACAAATACTAGAACTTTAAGTACCTGTGTAAACAGAACAGGACAGCCAGTTAATTTAATACTTAACTGCCTGTATACAGACTATTTCACATTAGTTAATGTGTACATATGTATAGGCAGTTTTCCAACCCCCCTCCCCGATTGTTACATTGTAATCATATTTCGGTTATATGTGTAGTGTACGCCATGGTAATGTGTAATCTCTTTACTACACTTCTTGAAATGGTCACGACATCAAACGGAAGCACATTTAAACATAAAAAGTACAAGTACATTGCCCATAACTACCTTTGACTTGTATACTACGATGTAAACATATTGATCAAAACTTGAATACAATCATGAAAATTATATTTCACTTAGCAAAACAAATGACTTCAATTGCTTATGGCAGGAAACGCATTCATGACATATTCACAAATGTATCTTAAAACTATACAAACCGACATATTTTTGATGACGAAAAAAACTATGAACATTACTCAAACAACTTTCGTGCACGAATATTTCCCATCGTCACGTCATGTTTTCTTCGCGATAATTTAACTTAATTATTTATCAGCCAATAACTAAAATTTGCCAAAGTTATATAAAGCTGTTATTTTCAATCCATTCATTCTCGTTATTATCGTTTGGCAAAACATGCATGTACATGCTTAATTACCAAATAATATTACATTACGCAATATGGGTTGTATATTCGCAACGATCGTTTAAATAAAAAACATAACGTTCGATGACCATTTTCTTAACCTTTCAATTCGTGTTCATGCTCGTTGAATTTCTAATTATATATTGAACCAATGGTGTTTGTATAATTAGGCTCGTCAATTAGGCAGAAAAATACGTCACACCCCTAGCTGCAAAGTAACAGAGTCGGATCTCAATGATTGTATACAGACGCTCTTGTCAATTCTGTACGACCCAACGTACCTTTCAACGGTGGGCGACGCGACATCTGCCAGCATTAAACTCAAAGATGTAAGAGGTTGCAGTTATTTACTGTCCGGTAAAATAATCGACTTACGTTTATATAAATCGACTATGGTGGCTGTGTGTTTATGTTGTTTCTATCATATTATATTTATGATTGGAGCACCAATGCGTCACACGATAAGTGATCATGCTATTTGTAGTTGTTTCTTTTGTATTGTTTCCTAAAATATAAATCAATAATTAAAATGTGTGTCTTTTAAACAGTTGCTGAAAAGCCCTTCATTTATAACCCCGGAACATTTTCATGAGCATTTAAAAGAGGCACAACAAATGCTGGTAGAACTTAAGAGAACAGGGGAAACACTTCTAAAAGAAAATGAACAACTTTCAGAAACAGTAGAAGAAATTAACATCCATCAGAAAACATGTCTCCAAAGAATAGACCAATAGGCAAGGGAAGTTGAAGAGCATGTTTCACAAATGGACGAAAAATCAATTCAAGTGATAGAGATCAAAAGAAAAGCCAGTCTTAAAAGTTTAGAAGAAAAGAGTAAAAAATTCAGGGATAATCATTTAAATGAAACAAAGCAAGCTCGAGAAGAAATCACTATTTACACCAGGCAATGTATCAACGTTCTAGAAGCAAGTTTCGAAGAAAAGAAAAAAGAATTAGAAACAAAGACGTTTGAATCGAACCAAAGCATTGTATGGAAACGGATGGATGAAAATAATGATGGAATAATACTATTTAAAAAGCATAACCAGGAGAAGTATTCTTGTTACAATCCGCTTCTTATGTACATACAGAAACTGGCGAATTCGCTACGAGGATTATTCAAAACAAAATAGTACGAAGCGTCTTTAATTTTTATGCGCAGCACCTGTTTTACATATCGAAATCAGTGAAGAATATGTTCGGTTTTGAAACTAAACTATGTATTCTTGTTGAGCACTCAGATTAACAAGCCGGCTCTTTATGCAAAGATTTCATTTTCCGTCATGTCATCCGGACTGCCGTAGAGCTTCCCTTGCGTCGTGATCGTACCCGCCAGGATCTGGCGTCTGAGGTCATCACGTGGTGAGTAGAACTGCAGCAAGTGTTCTTCTGCCATGCTGCTGTAATGACAGGGGCGGAAATTAACAAAACAAAACACTTTAAATAACATTTATACTTGATTAATTCTATTCATATATTTACTTAGGATAGTCGTGTTAATTGCTTTTGATTTTCTCTGCTTACATGCAGGTGTGTTGTTTAAAGTAACATGAACATAGTGTGCGCTCATGCGATGATACTATTGTATCAATTAATATGATTGTGAAGCTGATAAGATACTGTGATGATTATATGTTTACAATAAAGATTTTGTCGAATACAATTACTGTATTACATACGTTATTGTGCACGTAACGATATAGACATATTCTATTCACGCGTTTCAATAGTGTGAACAGTGTTTATAAAAGAGATTTGGGGTATGGCGATATTTATGTAATGCATTAATCTTATTAACTGTGAACTATCACGTGAGTATCAAAACAGATAAACCAACAAGGCATGTTGAGCCAATTTAAACCCATTTTTTTGTTTGGCGATACTAGTGGCAACAAACATGTTTTATCGATTATGTGTTTTTATATTGAAAATATGTAGTATAGGTTTATTGTGACGATGTTTGGTGTTAGAGAATGTGCAAGTGCTAATTACTTTTATGATACACTATTATTGCTCATTTGTTCGAAACTTTGTTATTCATTTAGAGCATATATTACATATTTACATGTTTTCCATTTGCAAACAACTCTTCTTACAAAGATACAAATCATGCTTTGGAATGTTAGTAAATATTGATGTGTAACGTTTAAAAACCGTTGAAAATTGATCGACATACTTTATTTTGCTTTTTTTCAAACCAGTCCCTCAGAAAAGGTATTTTGTTTGTTGTTATATTTATATTATTCCATACGATTGTTTTACTATAATTGTTTTCTTCTAACATATTTGTGACTTTGCGCCTTTCTGATAGCATATAAGATATACACATGTTTAGCTCTGCAGGTTGTATTAATTGATTTCGTTTTTTTCAGATATGCTATCCCATAAGAAGTAAAATTTAGTCATTTATATATTTATATGTCATCAATTATTTTAATTTCTCGGTTTGGCAGGACGGTTATTACGTGTATAGAGTTAGATATTGCAAATGCTTTAAATGCAATAATTCATCTATTAAAGTTACTTTTCGGTATTGCCATTATTTAGTTTATTGAATTCCTGTAGTTTCGGTAATATGTTTTTTACGATTGTTACATCTTCATTGTTTGTGATTGTAATGAAAAACGTTGGGATTTCATTTGATGTTTGTTGGTAGTTAATTTCCTTGTTCAGTTGAATGTTTTGTTTCAGTCATTGTACATTGTCAAACAGGATAAGTGATTCTATCGCATTGTTAAATCAGCTATTATTATCAGAATTACCAAAATATGTTGCGTCATCCACGAATAATGACTGTTTGATTTATCCATCTGGTTTAAAATAAATATGATTTATATTTGTATTTGATTGTACATAATTAGATACAAATTATTAACAAATAATAAATAAGGACGATGGGGGTGGTAATATTTTTCCTTCACCTCTTATTATATTAAACATGTCAGAAAATAACCAATTTTTATTATTTAACTACCTATGTCAGAATGAAAATGTTTCACCAATTGATGAGACGTTCTCCTCAGTTCATTTTTTCTAAACACGAACACATAAATATAGTTTACTATGTTCGTGTGAGTGTGTACTTGAATTTATCCTACGATTTGAAGAAAGGTTTAGTTTAAACCTATTTATTTTTTTAGCTCGATTGCATCGAAAGCATTAGGCTTATATAAACGCTCTCGAGTCCGTTTCCTGGGCCTAGAACCAGTACTTGGTGTTCTTCGGGAGAGATCTCAAGAACGCTCCAGCGGTGGGGATCGAGCCCGTGACCTCCCGGTCGCTAGGCGGACACCATATCCATTACACAACGGCGACCTATTGAAGAAAGGTTTGCATTGCGAGGCTTGCCTTTATATATTTTTTTCCTGATAAAAGCAAAATAGTCGTATTTAATTGCGAAAAACAATAGAAAAACATATTAAATTAACTAAATATAACCTTGCGTAGTAATATGAACATTGTTTGTGATATTTCCCGTTTATGCCACTCGAAATAGTCCTTAAAAGTTCCATGCAAAAGCAGAGTTACAAGAAAAAGCGAAAGTAGCTTTTTGCCTAGATTTAAATGTATTCAGCATTCCTAATTTTACACAATCAAATAGAACATATACATTCAAACGAAAATTCTTGTTTCGCATCTGCAAAATATCAAAAACGGCTGTCATTTTGAAGTTACAAAGTGTGTATCAATACGTCAAGCATGAGTCAGCATTTATGCCCTAAATCCAAATTTAAGAACAAATTAACGAGGGTTGAAAGGCAAAAAAAGTCCCCATATACAGGTGTTGAATAAAGGCAACCTGTTAAACCTATAATTATTTAATGGGGCTTAATGTAAATTATAAAATCATTTAGCTGTCGGATAAAGGAATGATTGAGTGAGCGACATACTTGTTAAAGTATGCGAAGAACATTAGACCCGATTTATATATGTTATTAAGCTTATTAATGCACGAATGGTACAATTTCGCCCATATAGCGCCCTTCTATAAATTCGGATTGAAATATTAAAATAAAGGAGGGTTATATATTTTTTTTAATTTTCGTTTTACTTTTTGTTGAAATGTGGTATTCGTTGTTCCGGATTAAGGTTATATAATTACTTGATTTGCAGGACAGTAAGATTTTCATAATTGAAATAGAAATTCAGAGAATCAATCATGTTTAAGCATCAATCAATCAAAAAGTTTATAAAACTCAATTGTTTTACCATCTGACCCCTGACTTTTATTATTTTGTAATTCGTTGAGTGCTATCCCACATACATATTCTGTAAGCAGTCTTTCACAGATATCGCCCTTATTTTCAGTTTCTATTACAGAAATTTTCAAAAACGATTTATAAAACAGACAAATTCCGCCATGGTTGCGTTTACAGTACGTGTTGTTATCTAAATAACGAGACACATGTACACATTCATAGCCATCAAAATTAAGTTCATTATCCGTTTTACCCAAGTTTTATAACAAAATACAATACCATATAGATTAACAAAGTAAACAAAAGATTGATAACTTAAAAAGTTTTACAGCGCATAAGTATTTAAAGAGCATATATTCAGTTAATTATTTATCATCGGGATACCAATGCGGCGGCAGCAAAGAGGACTGGCAAAACGGACGACCATCGATTAACAGTTTGTCGCGGACGACATCACGCCTGGCTTGCATCATGAGGCCAACGAGGGCATTCCGGCGCTTCAGGACTTACGCGAAGTATTGCTCAGTCACGTTGTATAGAGACCGATACGTTTCATAATTATCAGCGATAAAAATATTTTTTTTATTTCCTTGCACCTTTTCTCGATTCAGGTTAATATGTGCGTGATATTCAAAATTTCAGCGGTGATTTGATCTAATTGACCAGGTTTCCTGTCAATATTATCCATGAAAATTATACGAATCTCACGTTCGAATAATTAAAAAAGACTTAAATGCTGATATCTATTGGTTGTATAGGTGACATTTATTTATACTTTCTTTAGGAAAATAAACGCACGAAACATTGTGCATACAATTTTGACCAAACCAACACGTTTCGTCGTATATCAACATAGCAACATTGAGTCTAATGAATATTTGTGTCAACACATTTTGATTTTAAATATAATTGTAACCAGTATAAAAAAACGAGCTAACAGCTGTGTAATTATACCGTTCCGCTCATCACAGCGGCTACCTCCCATATTTGCTTTCACATACGACCATTGGGTGCGTATCTTTTTAACCCTCTTTTTTGTTTTAACCGTCCGGTTCTCAGCGCCATTTCTGGTAACACTTTCTTTTGTATTGATGCATTTTCAAAAAGAGTTAGCGCAAGTGAACTGGAAGATACACATGTAATCTTATTCCTCGTAATGAACGATACTTCCAATGTTGTATTCAACGGGATGAATTCCACTTTATATGTAAATGTCCATTTTTCCGTCAAATAAGGCATAAATATATATAAACTGTGAATCCATAAGTTCCATGCTTTATTGAAATCAGCTTGTGAATTTGAAATTATAAATTTGTGTAGATATGTGAAGGAAGATTCAGCAGTAAGATATTCACAAACAATATTCTCAACGAATACTTAAGTAGTTCCTTAATGCCAGTGAAAAGATAGAGAATAACTTCCGGTGGCGGACATTTTGGTTGTGTTTGTATCGACTCTCGGAAATTTGCTATATTTCACAAATGATGGGATTATTCATCAATATTTGTTGGGTGTGAAATGATTCAATGTGTTATATAGGATGGTCTGATGATCTTAAATAAATGAAAACAGTGAATATAATGATGAAAATCAGCTGTGAACATCGTGAGTAAACAGTCTTTGTTTTGAACTTTGAACTTTCTATAGCTATAAACTATATATAGAAGCAACATCTGATCTCTGGTCAGCAATGAACCTCGTGCAAAACGTGAAGATATATAGCTGTCACGCACACTATTTACATATTCTATACTGTACAAATTAGAAAGTGTCCATAATATAATGAGTTTTACTGCTTCAACCCCTAATACTGCTTCTAAAACAAAGAGGACTCTTTCCGTGCTGTCAACTCCAGAAGACCAAGGAGAGCAGAAGAAAAATCGAATCAAAAGCGATTCAAGTTGTAATGTCAATTACACATTTGAAAATATGACAAAACTGAAAATTTTGGTAATGTTGCACTTGACGACAACACCATGAGGGCAATCAAACAGACCGTCCAAGATGCCATCAATAACGCTATTTCGACTCAAATGCAAACTATGATCGAAACAATTATCACCGGGGTAGTTGATGATCTATAAAAACGTATAGAATGCTTGGAGAATGAAAACATGAAACTGAAAAACGAGAATCTTATTCTTAATGACGCGTTGGACGCTAGTGAGCAGTACAGCAGGCGCAATAGCATGCGCATCTTTGGCATTCCGGGAAGTGAGTAATCCAATAAAAGTACTGACACTATAGTTATGAATCTGTGCAAATCTTTGGCGGCTGCTGTATCGATATGCGAAATCGACCGCTCACACAGAACAGGAAAACCAGTTGGGGGACGACCGCGACCCATCATTGCTAAATTCATCAGCTATCGTGCAAGGAAAAAGTTGTATTCCTTACGACGGAACCTCAAGCCACATGCAGAGTACTCCCGGATCTTTATAAATGAGGACCTGACTCAGCGTCGTGCCGAATTGTTATATGTTGCGCATGGGCTAGCAAAATCCAAAAAAATTGTAGGTGCCTGATCTGCTGACGGAACAGTTCTGATACGGGTGATTGAAAATGGTGAGCCGAAGATCAAACGTATTACGTGCGAAATCGAGTTGGACAATTACAAGTAAATGCAACTGAACTATTATTTTTGTGCAGTTTATAACTGAAAAACAATATTCGAATCTATAAGCACAAAAGTCACGGGACAAACGCTATTATTTAAACTATTTGCATTGTTCTCTCTAAGCCCCGATTTAATCTAAAAGTCTCGCTAATTTGCAATGCACCACGACAGTGCTTTCTTAGTGCCTTCACCTGTATTTTATATTTAATTCCCCGTAAATAAGAAAACAAACTCTATTGTTGTAATTGATTCCAAAAAAAGCTGTACGCGTACCCTATAAATTATATATAATTAAAATAATTTGAAAATACCTTCTACTGTACTTTTCAGGACTATACTATTTACGGTTTGACATTCCCTCCAATACGTAAACGTAAAACAAATACTCCACCTAGTATAGCCTTAGGGAACTTGCAAAACATTATTGCATGTGCATGATACTGTTAATATAAATTGTTTTATGTGCACTTTTATACGGACATCCTACCATAAAAACATTATTTTGCTTTGAATGTAAACCTAACGTTAAAAACAATCCAATAATCATACACATAAGTAGTAAAAGAACTTATAAGTTATGTTTTGCAATAAACAGTTAAGTTAGTAACACCATACTTTCTAATCAATTAGCGTATATGTGCAACTTACTATATCTTCCAAAGTCACTTCGCGATTGTTATCTTAAATATGAATGTGTATTTATCTGATATTGCAATATTGTACAATTTATGATCTTGTAATTTGCAAGTAAGTTATTATTAAATATGAATAAGAATTTATCTGATATTGCCAATTTGTATAATGTATGATTTTGCAATTTGCAAGTAAGTTATTTTAAATATGAATTAGAATTTATCTGATATTGTCATATTGTACAATGTATAATTTTGTAATTTGAAAGTTATGGAAAAAATAGTGGATGCGATATCTGATTTTGAGTAAAATAGTACATGTCATTATTTTATGTGTATGATACTGTTAATATACATTGCATAATATGTACTTTTTATACTGGCATCCTAACATTTAAACATTATTTTGCTTTGCACGTAAAACTAACGTTAAAAACAATCCAATAATCATACATATAAGTAGTAAAAGAACTTAAAAGTTATGTTTTGCAATAAACAGTTAAGTTTGTAACACCATACTTTCTCATCCATTGTTTGCCAAAGAGTGTTTTTATTCAGATGATGTTTATTTTGAGGGTTACAGTAAAAGAGATAAAGATTGGTTTGATCATGATTGTAGAGTTGCGCGTAATATGTATTTAGAAGCGCTAAGGTTGTTTAATGTAGACAAAAGTAATACAAACAGGTCTATTTTGTGTGATGCAAAAACTTATTACAAAAATATTGTTAGAAAGAAAAAGCACGCCGATTATAATAAACGTATGTCCGAGTTAGCTAATTTACGCAAAAGTAGGCCAAGAGACTTTTGGAAACATTTTAAATCTAGATCTTCCAAAACATCTTCCAAAATTTCTCTAGATGAATTTAAACATTATTTTGAAAATTTAAGCGCAGACATTGCTACGGATAAGAATAATGATGCTGAAAGTTTTAATAGTTTTTATAACTTTGATAATCCTAATACTGTTTACCCGGAGCTTGATGATCCAATTACAGTTCAAGAAATAATAAATGCTGTTAAGCTACTGAAGCGGAACAAATCTTGTGGCAGTGATAATCTTTTGAACGAGTATTTTATTGAAAGTGTTGATATATTAGCCTTACATATATGTGATTTATTTAATTGTGTATTGAACTCAGGATATTATCCTGAAAAGTGGACCGAGGGAATTATTGTCCCTCTACACAAGAAAGGTTCAAAAGAAGATGTAAATAATTATAGAGGGATTACTTTAGTTAGCTGTTTATCTAAGCTCTTTACAACCGTTTTAAACAATCGCATTGAAAATATTTGTTACGAAAATAATACTATTTCGGACGCCCAATTCGGATTTCGGAAAGGGCGGTCTACGACAGATGCAATATTTATTCTTCATTCTCTTGTTCAAAACTTTTTATTTGAAAATAAGAGATTATATGTAATTTTTGTGGACATGATGAAATGTTTTGATACTATATATAGAAATGCATTATGGTTAAAAATGTATAAATGTGGCATACAGGGTAAAATTCTTAGAATTGTTAGGGACATGTATCAAAAAGTTAAATCTTGTGTTAGGTCATTGTCTTCATATTCTGACTATTTTTCTTACGCAGTGGGGCTCAGACAGGGCGAAGTTATGTCCCCCTTATTATTTTCTTTGTTTGTAGAAGATCTTGAGTTGTTTTTACAAAATGATTTACAATCCGGATTGAATATTGACGACATTGTATTGATTTTACTGTTATTTGCTGATGATATGGCTATTGTAGGTAAAACGCCCAATGAAATTCAAAACCACTTAGATAATCTATATTATTATTGTAATTTATGGGGATTGAAAGTAAATACAGAGAAAACAAAAATTACAGTATTTCGGAAAAGAGGCGGATTATTGCCAAATGAAAAATGGACCTACAATGGCCATGACATACAAGTTGTGAATGATTTTAATTATCTTGGGGTTGTTTTTAATTATACTGGGAGTTTCACATTGAATCAGGAACACCTAACGGGTAAAGCTTTAAAAGCAATGAATATTTTATTGTCTAAATGTAATGACTACGATTTAAAACCCAAGATACTTTGTCAATTATTTGACGCATTTGTTGGATCCATTTTAAATTATGCTTCGGAAGTCTGGGGCTATACTAAAAGTAAGGAACTTGAAAGAATCCATTTGAAATTTTGCAAACGATTACTAAAGGTAAAACTTAACACATGTAATGCTTGTGTTTATGGTGAGCTGGGTAGATATCCCATGTATATACATAGATATGTACGTGTAATTAAATATTGGTTTAAGATATGTAGATCTGAAAATATCATTATTAAAACCATATATAATTTGGCCGTCTCAGATTATCATAAAGGCTGTCATAATTGGATATTTAATGTTAAAAAAATGTTTGATGACTTTGGTTTTAGTTATGCATTTGATGATATAAACACTATTAATATTGAGATTAACTCATTTGTAGAGGAATTTAAACGGAGAGTTTATGATAACTTCACACAGGACTGGTATAGAACCTTAAATAATAGTTCGATGTTAGATGTTTATCGAAATTTTAAAATCAATTTTGAATATGAGTCGTACTTAGACATTTTACCAAGAAGTTTAAGATACTTTTTTACCAGATTAAGATTGTCAGCCCATCCACTGCATATTCAAATCAGCGTCACTGCATGTGTTGCAATTCGACCGATATTGAAGATGAATTTCATTTTATTTGCATTTGCCCGGCGTTTAGAAACATTAGAAAAAAATACATAAAACCATGTTATTACAAAAGGCCATCTATGTATAAATATTTAAGTTTACTGCAATCGAATAATAAAATAGAACTTATAAAAGTATGTCTCTTTGTTAAAGAATCACTTAAAGTTCGAACATCTATTATTAACGCAATAATGCTTTAGATGTTCATCCTCTTTTCTTTGTTCTTTTTTCTTTTTTCTGTCTTTGTTGTTTTTATATTTAATTTACTTTGTTAGCTAAGTAGATCATTTGTAAATACGTGTAAAAGTTTGTACCTATCACAATTGACATTGTACTGTTTTCATAATGTGTTGTTGACGATGTACATTGTATAAGTCAAAATAAACTGTCTGTCTGTCTGTCTGTCTGTCTGTCTGTCTGTCTGTCTCATCAATTAGCGTATATGTGCAACTTACTATATATTCCAAAGTCACTCGGCGATTGTTGTTTTTAAATATGAATTTGTATTTATTTGATATTGTAATATTATACAATTTATGATTTTGTAATTTGCAAGTAAGTTATTTTAAATATGAATTAGAATTTATATGATATTGCCATATTGTACAATGTATGATTTTGCAATTAAAATTTATATGATATTGTCAAATTGTTCAATGTATAATATTGTAATTTGAAAGCTATGAAAAAATAGTGCATGCAATATCTAATTTTGAGTAAAATATTACTTGTCTAAAGCTATAATTATATGTCCTATTATATTTAGTTTACTGTTACATATAGACAAATCATTTCAGTTTTTTCTACTGTATAATGTCGTACCAAAACTAATCAATCTGGTTTTAACACGCGTGCTGATTTCAGGCTTTTCTTATTGACAACACATATTGTCTTTGCTAACGGTGAAACATGACATATTTATCGATCAATTGCCTGTGTTTTTGTAAGAAATTGTGCTAATTACACCATGGGGCTCTTTCTTTTTGCTTTTTCAATAAAGTCTCTGTATGGTGTAATGATTTTTGTTTAAGTTTTAATACAACGTATGTAACATGTAAAGTACTTGTTAACGGGCTCTGCATCGTATAGGTCTATTATCTAATAGGCTTGTGCAATGATGCATCTGAATTTATATAAAGTTGTTTTGTATGTGTCTGGTGTGCGGGCGTGCTTGAAACCATCCCTTGTTCTTACGAGTGCTTTCAATATTATACAAAAACAAAATAATTATAAACCTTTTTTTTGTCTGACACTTTAAATTATGTTCTGTTCTTATTTCTTTGCTGACCACATAATACTTAAACGAAATTTAAAAACAAAATTATGTAGAATTCAATTTGTGATCAAAAGTGATGATGTTACGTAAAACCTCTTTTTACATCAAACTACAGCAATCTTGAGTGTATACAATTTCATATTGCATGCCTTTATTGTATCACTATATTTCTGCATTCTGCGTAATGCTTTTACATTAAAAGTTATGTTTTGCAATAAACTCGAGATGCGCATGCGTCGTGCCTACTAACAAACTTTTTCAACTCTCGTCAAAATTTATTATAAACACTAATCTTAGACTTCAAGAGATTGTTTTCTGAGGTTAAAATAGGTAGTTTTCATTAAATAAAAGGTTGTTTCACTGATTCATTGGCTACTTGCCTCCGTTTCTGGTAGTTATAACACTTTCGTGTGCATTACAGATTTTTTTTCCTAGTGACCGTGACCTTCGGAAGCCGCCATTACAGACTTGTTTTGAATTATGCATACAGATATTTTGATTCATTTTACAGCGTTCCTGTTTCTATCCTTGTTTACTTACAGACCAAGTAGAAGCCTACCCAACCACCCAAGGCCCACTGTTCGTCCAAATAGTATCCAGCCGGGAAATGTTCATATTTATGGTTGTTTACTGAAATTTAACAAGTGGCATATTCCACAGAAATTTACCAGAACTTCATCATTGATGTACCTATTAATTTTGCTTCTTTCATTATCTAATGACATAGAGACAAATCCAGGCCCCGAACACTCATGTGGTTCATGTGGTACTGAAGTTTTTGAAAATGATTTAGCCATACAGTGTGACACATGTTCTCAATGGTTCCATATAAATTGTCAGAATGTTGATTCCAACACATACAATGACCTTGTAGCATTAGATGTGTCTTTTTCGTGGATATGCTCGATATGTGATTGCCTTAATTTCATTGCACTCGTTGTCGTCTCTCTCTTCCCATAACAGTTTTGAACCACTCAATGATGTTACACAGACCAGATGGAATACAACGCAGATGGCCACCAAGCCTGGGACACAGAAAACACCATTTAAACAGTATCAAAAATTAAAAGTTATATGTGTAAACTTTCAGTCCATTGCAAATAAAAAATTATTTCTATGCCTTATTAGATCATCATAAACCAGATATTGTTGTAGGTACAGAATCCTGGCTTACTGAAGATCATAAAGACTGTGAAATTTTCCCAAAGTTTTAAGGTTACACCCCCTTCAGAGAAGACCGAAGCAGCAAAGGTGGAGGAGTTTTTATTTTGGTGAAAGACACAATTTTGGCAACTGAACAGAAACAGCTAAAAACTAACTGTGAAATACTGTGAAATAATTCATTTAACCTTATGTTAACCATTATATATTGCAGCATACTATCGACCAAAAGAAGCTGACGTGCAAAGTTCGGAAGAATTTAGGAAATCTCTAGAGCTAACCGCCAACCTGAAAGGAAATTTTTGGATACTCGGAGATTTTAATTACCCCAAGCTCTCCTGGGATGCAGAACACAGACCTACAATAAAACCTGGATGTAGTAATGTAAAACTTTATGATGACTTTATTGACTTGCTTGCAGATTTCAACCTTACTCTAATGGTGACTGAAAACACAAGAGGAAACAACATCTTGGACCTTTTCCTGACCTCTAATCATACTCTTGTTAACTCTGTGAAAGCTCTTCCAGGTATTTCAGACCATGATATTGTATCTTTTATTTCAGATCTTAAAGTTAAAAAAAAAACAAAACAGAAACCCAGGGTTGTACTGCTGTATAGAAAGGCAGACTGGAATTTTTTTTAAACCTACATGCAAGGAGTAAGTGACAGGGTTCTTGAAAAAACTGAAAGTACCTCGGTAGAAGAACTTTGGTCATTTTTTTCAGATGAGATATCAACTGGTATTTAACAATTTATTCCCTCAAACTATAGGTACAAGAAGATCACTACCATGGATTACACAACCGATAAAACGACTAATGAGAAAAAGAGATAACCTTTATTTCAGACTTAAAAACAACGGAACACATAAGACCAGGAAAACGTTTCTCAATAGTAAAAACCTTGTCAAAAGAAATACTAAAACAGCTTATAATAAATATATCGAGTCCATTTTAGGCATTGAAGACCCTGACGCCCAAGAAGACAGATCCAACTTTAATTCGAAGAAATTGTATACTCTTTTAAAAAACTCCAAACAAGACGCTCAATGTATATCTACTCTTTTTGACAATGTTTCAGGAAAATCAACATCTGTGAATCAAGAAAAGACTAATGTTTTGAACCAACAGTTCCAATCCGTTTTCACACTTATGTCCCCCCTTACCCTATCTCAATCATGTCTCTCTTTTTTCAGAAATCGTAATGAAATTTCATCTTCATCTTTCAGACAATTTCCAACAATGCCAAAGATCACAGTCAGTGTCAGTTGCTATCCAATCTTAAACCAGACAAGGCAGCAGATCCAGACAACATCAAACCTCTTGTTCTTAAAGAATTAAGTACGCAAATTTCTCCCATAATAACACTTCTTTTTCAGAAATCATTGGACTCCGGAATTCTACCAAATGTATGGACATCTGCAAATGTAATACCACTGTACAAGAAAGGAAACAAAGAAGACCCAGCAAATTACAGACCATTCTCTCTTACCTGTATTTTATGTAAATCCTTAGAACATATAGTTTCCTCAAATCTTTCAGCTCACCTCAATAAATATAACATACTTTATGACTTACAGCATGGCTTCAGAGAAAAGCGTTCCTGCGAAACACAACTTCTACAACTCATTGATGACCTGGCACGAAATATGTCATCTGGACAACAAACTGATCTAATATTGCTTGATTTCAGTAAAGCGTTCGACAAAGTGAACCATCTTAAACTGCTTTTCAAATTACAGGAACATGGTGTGGATAAAAATACTCTCTCATGGATCAAATGATTCCTTATAGGTCGTACTCAACGTGTTGCTCTAGATGGAGAATTATCATCCGAGGTACCAGTGACATCTGGGGTACCACAAGGGCCTGTGCTTGGTCCGTTACTTTTTCTTCTTTATATAAATGACTTACCTAAATCTATTACTTCTCAAGTTCGCTTATTTGCAGATGACACTGCCGTTTATCTAACAATCAACAATATGCATGACTGCCATACTCTACAAGAAGATCTAGATAAACTTATGAAATGGGAACATCTTTGGGACATGGAGTTCAACCCAAGTAAATGCCAAGTATTAAACATAACCAGAAATAAATCAAAATTCTCTTTTAATTACAGACTCCATAGACAAATACTAGAAACTGTTGACAATGCAAAATACTTGGGTGTGGACATCTCAAAAGACCTTTCCTGGAACACCCATATAAATAGAATTACAAATAACGCTAATAAATCTCTTGGTTTTCTACGCAGGAACATACAGAGAAGAAATTCCAACATTCGCCAGCTGGCATACAAGATAATAGTTAGATCACAGGTTGAATATGCTTCTTCCGTATGTAGTCCTCACACTTTACAAAATATACAAAAAATTGAAAAAGTACAGCGTCGAGCAGTCCGCTGGGTCAAGCATAATTATTATCCATACGACAGTGTCACCTCCATGCAACAGGAACTTGGTTTGCAGACCCTACAAGACAGGCAAAATGACACTAAATTAATAATCTTTTTCAAAATTGTTCAAGGTTTAGTAGCCGTGCCACTACCATCATATATCGAGCGACCCACCAGATTCACTCGTCACATGCACCCCCTCTCTTTCAGACAAATCCATACCACTGCAAATTATTATAAGTTTTCATTTTTCCCAAGTTATATTGTGATGTGGAACAACCTCTCTGCCACTACAGTATTACATCCTGATCTTGAAGGGTTTAAGCGGTCCCTGCTTTCCCCTTCTGCCCCTTGAACTCCGAGAGACATGTTTTTATCAGCTTTAACTATAAATTACTTCACCATGCATGATTAATCGAACATACTTTTATCTTTCTCACTTATTCACTTTTAACACTTTTATCTTGCACAGACTGCGCACCTGTCAATAATACCCGCAAGGGGATTTAGACAGTATAGATAGATAGATAGACATTATAATATGTGTAAGTGTACCTTTTCGTAAACTATCATCGTTATGGTGGCGCTTACTATAGTTAATTGCTAACACTCTTTATTGTTCTGCTCACGTGTATTTTTCATTATTGCAGTGGTTCCCAGTTTGATTGCCAATCCTTGGTGACTATTCATGTGCTTATTTATACACCCAACATTACTTCAAATATCATGAAAATGATACCAATGTTATCACCATCCTCTATCGTTTTCTTCATTCCTTTCCTATCTTCTAATCTCTCTTATATCTTAAGCTCTTATTTGAAGCAGTTATGTAGCAAACGGCATTATCAAATCCTATCGTCAACTCAGTCGCATTATTGCATTACTGTCAAATGCAACCAACGTATCATGTCAGCGTTTCTGGCTCATCTCGTATTTATAGGAGGATATTATTATGTCGTACATTAAACAGAGACCAATAAACGCTGTCATGGTTGCATATAGATCACCAGCTATTTCCTCGCTATTCATACACTTATTATACGCATGCCAATTATGGCTTAATGTTACAAGCCTTTTCTCATTACAAATTAATGTACGCATGTGTACAAATATATCTCTGATAATCGAACACCCACGCAAACGTGTCCTGATAGGAAAACACATATGCACTGACATTCTTTTTCTCAAAATGCTCCTTAATTGTTTCTTGTGTATCGTACTATGTTGTTGGATCTCTATAGTCTTAATGCGATCAGGTGATATTCATCCAAACCCAGGACCTACTTCGTCTGATCAATCTGTTGATACATATGCAAGCAGTTCCTCTTCCATCTTGTATACCTCATCTGCAAGCCACATTAGTTTTGTTCATTACAATATACAAAGTCTAATGCACAAAATAGATCTTCTTTACGCGGGTTTACGCGACTTTGATATAATTGGCTTTTCTGAATCATGGCTTAATAGCTCTATCTCATCTACTGATCTCCTATTTGGTGGTTTCCACCAACCAATTCGTAAGGATCGCCCATCGGATTCTCATGGAACCGTTGCTATCTATGTTAATGAAAGTATTGTTTTCAAACGCAGACATGATCTTGAAGGAAATAACGTAGAATGTATATGGATTGAAGTTTTTCCCTCAAAAAATAAATCCATTCTTTTTGGAGTGTTCTATAGGCCGCCTAGTGCGGATAGATCATATATGATTTCCATTGAAGAGTCTATAGGGCTAGCCAGAGACGCGCGAATAAATGATATTATTATAACAGGTGATTTCAACATTAATGCTCTCGCTGACTCGTCGGCACAAAAAAATAAATGATTTATGTCAACAGCATGACTTAACGCAACTTATAAACGAACCAACACATTATACTGAATACACATCGTCTATAATTGATTTAATTTTTGTAAGTAACCGGAATAGTGTACTTATTTCTGGAACAGGCGATCCCTTTTTAGATCAAACTGTTCGATACCACTGCCCTATTTTCATTACATTAAAATTTACCAAACCAAGATGTAAAACGTTCTATAGACACATCTGGCGTTACGATATTAGAGATTTTCCGAAACTACGACAATTAATTACGGATACTAATTGGGGTCTTCTAAGATGCAAAAATGTCGATATCTACGCAGAAAATATTACTAAAACAGTATTACACATTTCAAGCAGATGCATTCCGAACAAAAATGTTTGTATCCGGTCTCGTGATATTCCATGGATAAACAATAACACAAAGAAAAAAATTCGAAAACGGAAACGCCTATACCAAAAATAAAACAATCCAATAGTGATATACACTGGTCAAATTTTCGTCATGTAAGGAATGAGGTTGTATTACTTTTATACGATTCGAAATAAGAATATTTCAACAATATTTCACTGAAACTAAAGTCATTCGACCTTTGCGCTAAAGCCTGGTGGAAAACGCTTCGCACATTTATTCCTACGAAATCAAATAACACTATTCCACCTCTTTACGATGATCTAACGAACATCTTTGTAGTGGATGACATTAGTAAAGCTGATATGCTAAACCAGTACTTTGCTGGCCAGTGTTCAATTGATGAAAGCAACCACGAACTTCCAACTATGCACAATACAATCGTAAACAGTCTTCAGTCTATAAATGTAACACAGGAGGAGATTATTGATTCAATTAAGTGTCTAAATATTTGAAAAGCGTCCGGTCCTGATGAAATAGAAAATCGTATCCTCAAAGAGGCAATGCATCAATTAAGTTACCCTTTGTGTAATTTGTTTAATTCTTGTTTTACTTCTTGCAAAATGCCTTCTTGTTGGAAAATCGCAAATGTGTGTCCGATCTTCAAAAAAGGAGACCCATCCTAAACGTTCAATTATCGACCCATATCACTTCTTAACACTATCGAGAAGGTCTTTGATAGGATATTACATAAACACATATTTAATTTTCTTCGTTCGAACTCATTTTTTGCACCAACTCAATCTGGAGGTGACTCGACTGTCAATCAGTTAACTTATATTTATAACACATTTTGCAGAGCCTTAGAAAATGGCCTTGAAGTCAGAGTTGTTTTTTTATATTAGTAAAGCTTTTGATAAAGTATGGTATAAAGGTGCATAATTTAAACTACAACAAGCAGGAATTCGAGGAAATTTATTATCTTTGCTGGCTAATTATCTCTCTGATCGTAAACAAAAAGTAATATTACCGGATGCGCAATCAGCCCCTATCGAGATTCTCGCCGGTGTCCCTCAAGGCTCTATATTAGGGCCTCTTATGTTTCTTGTGTACATTAATGACATCATCGCTGACATACAAGCAAACATTCATTTGTTCGCTGTTGATACCAGCCTATTCATGGTAGTTAACTCGCCAAACGAAACTGCAGCCTTACTGCAGTCCGACATTGATAAAATATCCAGCTGGGCTAATAAATGGTTGGTATGTATTAACCTATCAAAATCGGAATCAATGCTTATATCCCGCAAAATACTAAAATAGCTGATGCAGTTCATACATGTATTTCCACAAGTAAGTGATTTGATTCGTAATATGCTACAGAACCACTCTAAACCCTTCTTCTCCCCTTTCACAAGCCTTTAAAAACATCTCCTTTCTTCCAAAACCTCTGCTACTTTCTCTCCTACATTGTTCACGTGTCAATCCGTTATCTGTGTTGCACACTTGAAACTATATATACGGAGTCTTTCTTTTTTTTTACCATTATGTTATTATTGTTTTAATCATGTACATCCAATTGTGTTCGCTTGACAACACGAAACTATTATTGTATAGGGAGAAGAACTCTATAAGACTTTGTCTTTCGTTCCTATCCTATTCGAACATGTACGTATTATAAACATTGTTGTAATGATATGTAAACAATAGTGCATTGTTTGAAATAAATATGTTTAAACTTTAGATAGATATTAAATTAAAGTAATATAATGTCGTACTTATCTGTTAAATATACTTTGTCCCGAATTGTAAGATTACATTTGTATAACTCATACGTTGTAATATATAGAGGCACATGACAATATTTTGTATTATATTTTGTGTATTTAGACGATGTATATTTGTTTAAGTCTTAATAAACTGTCTGATATGTTCCTTTCAAAACTCGGCAAACAAAAAGTCTGGTTTTGTATGTGGTCAGAATCATGATCGCGGTGTTGTTTCAATTGAAATGAGAATTATATTTTACTTCTCTGTCTTCATACAAGGGATATCTTTTTGTGTTGTATGTTGTTCTGTTTAACGATAAGTAGATATAAGCGGATATGTTAACTTGCTCAATGATGGTAAAAATTAATGTCTTAACAAATATTTTTGGAAGTACACATGTATTATGGCTCGCCTAATGAAAAAACAAATAATGAAATATTATTCTTAAAATTATATCAATAAATTATATATCAATGGAGATAAATGTACTCTTTAACGTTCTTACAAGAACGGTTACCTCTCCGATCTGTTTACGTGGCCTATCGTTCGTTCAGTCGCATGCATGAAGGAAGTGCGCAGTCAGTTTTACACACTAAAAATAAATAATCGTGTACATTTTAATATAATTTATGCCGACCGGTTTCGCACAACTTTGCGATACCGGTCGGCATATTTTAATACAGTTTTCCTTATACCCATGCGACGTTGGTTAACTTTTTCAATATATTTATATCTTTTTCCGGATTCACTTAACATTATTACATATTCATATTCATAATACTTTCAACGATTGCGAACTGCCTAACGTTTAATATTGGGTAAATCTTACCACGCGTTCAGACACAAACGCTAGCTAGCCGCCAATTTAGAATTTGCGTTACTCGACATTATCTGTTAAACAAATAAGTAACTTCGTAAAAACAAATATTCGCAATTTGACGTTTATTTTCATAACAGATTACTCGTAAAATCCTTTTAAAGATTACGCTATGATGAGTAAAGGGGATATGCTTTTTTTACAGCTGATCTTTCGTGATAATAGTTCGTTTTAAGAACTAACATACCCTTATGCTTAGTTCTTTATTGCGTTATTTTTTAAGTTTTAAGCTAGATATGAGCCGTGCTCTGTGAACAAAGTTTTTAATGCATGAGCGTAAAGTGTCGTCCTTGATAAGCCTGTGCTGTCCGCACAATAAGGGACGGCACATTCCGCTTCTATGGTATTTTTCGTTAAAAGAAATTCTCTTCATAGCAAAAACCTAGTTACGGTGAAAAGTATCGTGCCTGATAAGCCTGTGCGGCCTGCACAGGCTAGTAAGGGACGACACTTTATGCACATGCATTAAATCCCCTTTTCACATAGCGCGGCTCATATTTATGTTAAAAATACATGCGCCCGTATTTATATGTACGTTTGTATATAGTAAATGTACTTCACTGGATATATTGAGAAAAAGGCCAATTTATCTTTATTTTAGCCGCGCTCTTGAAATTTAGGCGTACTGCATTTGCTTACAGGGTCATCCCACAAGAGCCTGTGCAGCCCGCACCGGCACCTTCCGCCTAGAGCGATTTAATATAAACGGAAAATTCCATTCAAACAAAAAGTGTCGTTCCTGATTAGCCTGTGCGGCGTACACAGGGTAACATGAAATGACGCTGTATGCACAAGCATTTAACTTAGTTTTCTCGGAAAAAAAGGGCAACATGTTACTTTTCGTCGAATGCAGATGCAGAATAATGCAGAAAAGGGGTATTATGTAATAAGTATACACAATTATCACGGTGCCTATACCACGTGACTTTTTAAGATCTGTGTGGGGAGTAAAATGTCAACAAATGCGCGACGAAGGTAAGATTTTTACGGATAACTTTTTAAATATGTCACCATTTTCAATGGGATAAAATGGAGAGCCCGCTCATTCATGAGAGATTTCTATAGGTATCATGATTTTATAAAACGAATAAGTATTTTTTCAGTAAAGTGCAACCGCGCGTTTGAACGGTTAGAAAAAGGTTGGATCAGTGTGGGGACATTATTTTATTATGACACAGAAACATCACCTCTTGTGAAATTAAGCAATAAACTTTATGGGCGGAGCCTACACTATATCATTTTGCATTCATTTTCAGGTTAATGTTATGTATTTACGAAACAAAATTCAAGAAAAATATTCTTACAGTAATATGATCTGTGTGGTATACGTTTTCAGAAGGATCTGTGTGGTATACTGTTTTAAAGATGTTCAGTTCTATTCAGTTGTTTAAAAAAAAACGCTTATCAAAAATGTATTTGAAACTGGATTTTTAAATGCGATAGTAAGTAAAACACATAATGGCTATACACTACGCTTGCACCGCTTGCTGAACTTATACAGAACTATGATATACAGGCATGGTATGCAATCCCCATCATAATATTAAAATCTAACAACGGAGCATCTTAAATCGATGACAATCCCATGCCTTCCATAAATAAGTGTACACGTTATGTTATTGTATTAAATTCCATTTTTATGTGAAGTAATGTATTCTATATATTATTTTAAATATTATATTTGCTTTGAGGTATGGTCCAATGCTCCGACTGCGAAAAAATGTTGAAGACCAGAGCTGGATTAATGCGCCACATTATTTGACACGCTAACTCTGGAAACTATTACTGCTGCGGGAAAGCATTTCAGGTAAGATTAAATACCTTAAAAATAGTTACATTTTTATACAGTTATATTAACAAAACAAATGAACGGATTTTCGTGAAACAAAACAAATATACAATATATCTCATCTCTCGGGTTATCATATATTTTGAAACATCTCAATAATCGTCAAATCGTTGGTAATTTAAAACATAACGAACGCGGGTCCTCTGATACTAACATTTTTGAAATAGCGTTCCTTACGCATTGAAATGTCACGTGATAAAAATAGCTTTTTTTTTCTTCTCAGTATGCCTACAATCTTAGAGGGCTTCAAAGAACGAAGGACCCAAATGTCACATATGTTTACAGTGCGGCAGGAGCTTTGCGGACAAGTACAAGAGAAAAGTGCAAAAAAGAGGGACTGGTGAAATGTTACCGCTGTGGGTTTGCAGTTAGGAGTGAGAATGACCTCAAATAGCATGACAAGACCCACATGTCTGACAAGTTTTACAGGTGTGAGGAATGTTTCAAAACGTACAGACGCAAAACAAACCTCTCTCAACACGTGAGGACTTCACATAAATCCGTGAATACTGATTAAAAATCATAATAGTTTACAGTTAGTCTGTGTAACTTGCGTATCGTTTTACGTTATTTTATTCGTTGTTTTATTGTTTCCGCGCGAAATCTCAGTAAATCATTATTTGAATTTGACGAAACATATCATTATATTTATTCGATGAACATGCGGATATTGTCAGGTTTCTTAGCCCCAAACAATTCGCAAATAGATATTGCCCTTTTATTAATAATATGGCATGTTAATGCATATTACGTTTTTTGTATCAGGTCACAGGAACTAACGATCCGATTGTGGTGAAATGTTGTACGCAATATCCCTTCAGGGATATTATAACGGTTGTCATGTCGTTCAGTTTATTCCTCTTGAGAAATAAATCGTTTCCACAAAATAAACACATACGTTTATACATCGCTTCATCGGGGAGCATCTATAAGTTTCACTAATAGTCGTGTTTGTCTTTGCTAGTGTGTGCTTTATTATCATGATGTTTTATACCATGTACATGCCATAGGGTGATGTATTTTTAATGAATGACAAACTATAATGTTTTTTAAATGTTATTCATTATTGTTGGTCATGTAAAAGTTGTTTCTTTTGCGCTACAAAGTGTGTTGTTATATGTCTATATATAAATCATGCCGTATGATTTTCCGGCTTTATTGTCGTGAACAATTATATCGCCTTATTGTATTTCCGCTTAGAGCAATTTTAACTGTATGTACGTTTTTGTGTTGATAATTATGTAAATATGTAAACCAGTTGTAAAACAATTAATGCATTAATGCGCTAAATATAAGAACATAACCACCATTTTGATCCAATACAATCTAGATTGCACACGCCATTTAATACTATTTGGAAATGAAAAGGTTTTGTACAAATGCGCAATTATGGCATGCCGTATCATGCAACCGTCCCTTCATCAACCGACTAATCACTATTAAGTATTAAGTTATACAGTATTACTAAAGTTAGCGTGCAATCTTAATGCGTTATGTGTTAGATATTTAAAAATTAGTTTCAACGTTACTTAAATGAAACATGATCGTTGATTTGTGAGAAGATTTTTTTAAATAATAATATAAATATATCGTTTTAACTAACGTATATATAATTAAACATAGTGTTATTTATTATTATTTTATGTTTTCCGGTGGTTTATAGAGAAATATCAGTGAATTAAAACTGATAATTTCACTGTTTCAAACAGTGGAAATTATCAGTGAAAATTATCGATAATTTTCACTGTTTACTGTGAAATGACGTCACTTTTTTTTGACGAAATGAAATATCATACTCCCAACAATATTCTTTAGTTAAACTCTTTAACAATGTATATAAATTGTAAAAAAAACATAAAATAAAAAGAAAATTTGTTGGATTCGGCTGCGCCACTCGTGAAAATATTATTTTCTATGATCACTCGTGATATTTATTTCATAGAAATTATCATTACATATATTTTTTGTGAATAATAATCTTTTTTCAACGATTTCTCTGAAGAAATAAAATTAAATAAATACATTTTTAATGTAACATAAACGATGCAAATACATCTATGCTACGTGTTGGGTTATTGTACACTTTATCTATGCATGACGATGATCTGGAATTTGCACTATACATGTATGATCCTGTTTGTGAATTGTTATCAAGAAGGGATTTAGTCGATTATTGTACTTAAAGCATGTCGTTGGGCCTATAAAAGTTGTGAATCTGTTGCTCTTGTGATGTGTGTATTGGTTTAGTAATTAAGTGTAGTTGATCAAATTATTTCCCCTTGTATTGTCGTGTGTTTTTTTTCTTCATTTGAATGATAATGCGGTGACTTTATGTGTATTCACACTTTCGTTTTTGACGATGCGAACAGCATCGTCCAAGGTATCATAACCATCAAAAAAAAATTCACAATGGCGACCTATGTAAAAGGCCGAGCCAGTCCGATTGAGATAACTCGATTTTTCAGTTACTTCCCTTTTTCATTCGCCACTGCGTAGGAGATTGCTCGTCATTGATAACATTCTCCTAGCAGAGTTGTCGTTCGTGTTTCAACATTCAACAATGGCCGCCACCATGAGAGTCTCGATTCAAAACTTTCTTTCTGCATGAATTGGCTTGTTTCGCTATTTAGAAGCTGTCATTTAGGATATATGAAGTATTTATTCACTAAATCTCCGCTTATGACAACAATAGTTGGAATTTGAAGGATATATACTAGATGTGAATGAAGGACTTTCATGATCGTAACAGCTTGACACGGCAAAACTGGCATACTGGTATTTTTAGTTATCAATATAAGTCACATTGTGATTTATAAATGGTATTCGAGCATTTTGCGACTTATTGAATGACTATGATACCCGATATCAACATTTCATCGGGGATTTGCAGATCACCAAGCTGTCCTGAAATTCAACATTGATTTCAAACTCTTTACTGGTTTGTATACCCTTTCTGAGTGTTACTACTTTTTATCATTTTAAAGTTAAATGAACTGTGTCACAGTAAAAGAAACATTAAGGCGATTGTGGCCAGTTTGGATCTAGATCAGCCTGCAGTCGCTTGAAAGCTGTTTGCTTAAAAGCGTTTTTCTGACAATAACAAATAATTTAATTGGATACTGATTTGACTGCGCTTTTCCTGTGACCTGACTCAAAGAATAGAATTTTCATTAATCAAATTATTTATTTCGAACATTAATCAATTGTTTTTCTTGTCCCTCGGGATCAATGACTCCAGCACTTTCCTGTTGAGAATTGAATACTGCTAAAGGCGATACTAGGGGGCGTGAGAGATGTTGCACCTTCCAGTATCGCTCGATTGTTCATTGTCGGCTCGGGTACTACGTACTTTAAACATATTTTATTTCCAGATAATGACATTATACAAATATAAACATTGGTCCATACATACAAAATGGAAAAAGGGTTAGACCTGAAGTTCTTCAACATTATCGGGGGTCCTTCCCTTGCGATAGTTTTAACATGTTAAAATGGTGACAGATTTACATAAAATATTAATCATGTCATTTACACAGTATACACTTGGGAACATAAATCTCAATAATTATATTTTTTATATGATGACATCAGTACTACTAATAATAACAGTTGTTACCAAAAATAGTAATACAAATAGTAATAATAATAATTAATCAAAAATATAATAATGATTGTAAAGAAAATATACATATAACTTATACAAAAAAGGATATTAATAATGATAATAATACATATAGTAATAAAGATAGTAATAAGTCCTGTCCAGCAAAATGGAAATAAGTAGCTAAGCAATGAATCGCTTTGTCGTAATAATATATTTTTTAACTTCGTTAAAAATGATGGTGTTGTTTTCATTATTTAGTGAAGGCTTACCATAGAGGAGCACCTCACAATTAAGCGGATGAAACGATCTTAGCTCAGTGAATAGAGCTATTCGCTGCAAATGGTATGTATGGCAATGAAAGAAGTAATGCTCCGCATTTTCAGCATCATTTCCGCACGCACATAGGGGAGTGTTTTTTAAATGATTAATGAATAAGTCTGAGTTTAGGTTGCTGCAATTATTTCTTAAGCGCGCATGTAGAATTGATGAGTGTCTATCCCCAATGTAAAAGTATGGGGGATTAGATAATTGTTTCAATGAAGTTTTAAATTTCGAAATAGTGTCAATGTTTCTTATTTCAATAGGTAACGAATTCCATAGATTAATGGCAGATGGTAAAAACGAGCGTGAATAAAGTAAAGTTCGTCTTGATAAAATAGTATAGTCTTCCGCGTTTCTAAGATTACGAGAAGATTGTTCATGAACTGTTGGTGGGAGAAGATTATTAAGGTAATTGGGGGCACTGACCGTTATGCATTTTGTAGATATTAATTAGTTTTAGATAACTTCGTCGTTTTTCTAGACTTGGCCATTTAACTTCAGTGTAAAGGTTTCAAAGTAAGACGGATCTGGTTAGGCCTGAGACAATACGCGCTGCTTCATTTTGGATTTTTTCAAGTAATTCTTTGTCGTACAATGTACAACCGTCCCATACAAGACACACGTATTCTAATAATGGTCGCAAATGTGTGAAATATATTTGGTTTACACATTTTCTTGATAGTTTGTACTTAACTTTTCGCATAACGCCAAGGATTTTCGACGCGGAAGTCATAATATTATTGATGTGGTTGTTCCATTTACCATCGCTGCTAAGCGTAAGACCGAGATGTTTGTGTTCATCAACAAATGTTACGGGTACATTACCAAACATTAACTTGGGAAGAGGAATATTCTTTTGCGTTGTGAATAGAATAGCTTCAGTTTTTTTGGGATTAAAATCAACAAGCCAACGCTTTGCCCATACGTAAATTAGGCATAGGTCATGGTTTAAAATACCCTCGAGATCGGCTAATACAGATGTGGTACATGATAATGAAGTATCATCAGCAAACAGTCGGGTAATACTTAAAAGGTTTTCTACAATATCATTAACGTAAATCAAGAAAAACCACGGCCCTAATACTGAGCCCTGTGGGACACCGGCATTTACTTCTAATGGCTGCGACTTTGCTGAGCCGACAAAAACTTGTTGGGTGCGGTTAGACAAATAACTCTCTATCCATTGTTATATATTTCCACTTATGCCAATTTGTTTAAATTTAAATAAAAGACCTCGGTGCCAAACACGGTCGAACGCCTTGGATATATCACAGAATATCATGTAATTAAGTTTCTTGTCGTCAATACATCGAGCTATTTTATCAAATATATCAATGAGTTGATAAACTGTTCAGTGTCCTCTAAGAAATCCTGATTGTTTGCAGTAAATTAAATTGTGTGCAATAAAATGGTTATATAAGTGTTTATAAACTGCACGCTCCATAAGTTTTCCTATGCAGCTTAAAAGAGAGATTGGGCGATAGTTTGAAGGTATGTTCGAGTCACCCTTTTTGAATAAGGGCATCACAATTGCATTTTTCCATGATGAAGGAAATGTGCATTCTTGTAGTGATTTATTAAACAAAAGGCATAGCGGTTTTGAAATTGACTCGCTAGTACGCTTAAGAACAAGATGACTTATTAAATCTTCCCCAACAGCTTTGTTAGTTATTAAAAGTTTGATTAAATCGATCATTTCAGTTTCAGTTATGGACACATTTTGCAAACTGGCAAATGGAAACTGAGTAGGGACGGGAAGAACTCCCGAAGATGAATCTTAAGTTGAAATGGAAACACAATAATTGTTTAAGCACGTTGCCTTTTCTTCTTCAGAAGTATATATAGTTACATGGCCATGTATATCGACCGATTTTAGGGGTGTAATCACATCAGAATGTGAATGTGAGTTTATGAGATGTTTTAACATCTTCCAGTATTGCCTGGAATTGCTTGATTTTAAATCAGTAAGTGTAGTTTCAATATTGGAGTAAAATTGTTCCTTTGCATGTTTAATCATATTATTGACTTTGTTACGAGCGCGTTTAAACTTAGCCCAGTTGTTTTCAGAAGGTTGTTTTATCGCGGTAACTTTAAGTCGGTCGCGTTTACGGGCAAATGTACGTATCATAGAGTCGTACCAAGGTTTATCATTAGGACGGACTGTAACTAATTTAAATGGAATACATAATTTCATAAGTTCTAAAAGTTTGGCCGTAAATAAAATGTTAGCATCTTCTACACTCATCATTGTTATAAAATTCCAATTTTCGGTGTTAATTAAATTGTTGAGACGTTGAAAATCAGCTCGTTTGTACAACCAAACATGCCTCTGCATTGGTTTACTTATGACTGATGGGACTTTAATGTGCGCAGCCGTGGCATGGTGATCACTTACAGAACTATGAATTGGTATAACCTCGCTGTTCAAGACAATTAAATTGTCTGAGACAAGTATGGGGTCAATTGATGTAGAAGTATTGGAAGTGACTCTTGTTGCTTCAGTTATAACGTTCCTTAAATTAAATATTGCCAATGACTGTTTAAGACGTGTATAGTTTTTGAGTTGGTCTTCGTTTATATCGCCAAGCATGATAACATTTTGGTTCATATCCAAGGCTTTGTCAATATTAGTTTTGAGGTCATTCCAAAATGATACGTTTGAGTTAGGGGGACGATAAAAGCAGCAGAGTAAAGCGGAGAAGTAGCCAGTATTAAGTTCAATCCATAATGAATGCACACTGGGACATTCTAACTCAATAACACGCCGCGACAGTAAAGACTCATTTACATAAATTAATAAGCCGCTGGAGTGCGGTGTAAAATCTTTACGGTGAAAACATGTGTTAAAACCTTCAATTGTTAAAGCATTATCGGGAACAACATCCGTTAGATGAGTTTCCGTGAAGCATAAAATGTAAAAATTACACAGATTACTAGCTACATAATCAAGTTTGTTAAGTATTGACCGCACATTCAAATGCAATACACTGAGTGCCTTGTAATCCGGTCCTGGATTTAACTCGATATCCCCTGATAAAAGTAACTACGTACATGTACCCCGGGTAATCTTAAGTATACTTACATGTATCCCGGGTACGGTAAATATACTAAAATGTACCCGGGAAATTTAACCCTAAATCAGTCGTTGTCGACTTTTTTTTGTAATAATTATATATACACATCAGGGCTTAACACTAACTTTTTTTTCAACTAGCCCGTTCGGGCTAGTAAATGCAGAACCTACTAGCCCTGACCAATCTTTCATGTGCCCTGACCCAAGTTTTATAAAAACCTTTATATTTATCATTCAACTTGTATTTTCTTGTGCTTGGAGATGCGCAATTATGATTAAATCATTCTTAGTAGCTTGCCTTACTAATGCTATTGAATTCAATATTCATCTATTTAAGACACCTATTTGTAATCTTCACGCCATTTCTGGAGAAATTGTCTTGTTTTTTTATTTCCTCATACTTAATCTTTCTTTCCTCCTTCCCTTTTTTTTCGTATCCGAGGAACCCCCATCCCCACCCGTAAAGCCAAACTTAAACAACGACATGAACGTTACATAGATTGCCGGGTTACCGTCTTACAAGAAATGGTAAGTGAATCTTAGCAAAATAACGTGTTACGGTAGTTGTAACAATTGTACAGGGTTAACTCTCTACTAAAAGCCAGGATCGACCATTAATATAAGTTTTGCTTATGAATTGCGTAAAAATATTGTCAAAACACTTCTAACCTAAATAAAGTCTCTATCTTCCTCTAAATGGATTTATTAATCGTCTAAAAGATGGAATAACTTTTCCAAAATGACAACAAATTAAAATTATTTAAAATTGATAAATAACTATTAATTTTATATTTACTTTGTGTTAATGTCGAGTTTTATACCTTCATCATTCCGGACGATCCTGGGCGATCCCGGCTTTTAGTTTCAAACGTATTTTCATTGAGAAAACACGTCAATTCGAGGAAACCAATCAAAAACCGTGTCTAGCGGCATTCCGTTTAAAAATAGGTACTGACGTGTTTTACCAGGAAAACCGCCTGGGATTTTCTGAATTGTCGGCCTCTTTTTGATTGCAATCAGGGGGTTCCTAATCTATTTCGAGATACGATCCGTTTGTTGTCTTCGAACTCACTCTGGGATTTAATTGTCATCTGATCGTACTGTATTTAGATTTTTGCATCTTTGAAAAGCTTATTTAAAACGCAGTTTATTGATATAGAACATATAATCCCGCCCAAAATACACACGACCGGTCGGGCTAGCCCGGACCAAGGTACAGGCAGTGAATGTCGTTCGGACGTGCCTTAGTGTTTAGCCCTGCACATTTATGTCAATTTTCTGTAGAATGGCCTCTATATTATCGGAACACATCTCAAAAAGCATGTTGATGCAGTGTTTTTTGAAGAGAAGTGTGTTTAAGATAATCGGTTGCGCGTTTTACGACATCGGATTTTGGGCGCGAATACAACTCGGGTACAGTCTAATATGACCCGAGTACAATTACGTTTATTTACCGTACCTGGGGTACATGTAAGTATACTTAGAGTACCCAAGGTACATGTAAGTATACTTAAGAGTACCCGGGGTACATGTAAGTAGTACCAGAGCCGACAATGACCAATCGAGCTCCATTAGCCCTCATGAACCGACTCAAAAAACCGAGTCGGCAATATTTGACTTAATTTTTGGAATGGTTGCTCTCGAGGGATTGAAAATTTCAGAATCTTCCTAAAAGCCCTACGCGTTTGATCCCCAGAAGCGACACTGAAAACTAGCATACTTTGTTATCTAAAAGGCTGCTAAACCTGATATACAATGATAATGTGAATTTTCTCTCACATGATGTTCATCAGTCATATTATATAAAAACTTAAATCAGTAGTAAACAACTGGACAATAATTAATGAACGCATCTTTCATTTGTCTTTGACACTTTGATTTTGACATGGCCTAGATTTAAATATGTGACTGGACTTTACCAACACTCTTGTAACAGAGCTAAAGTTTAAATGTACCACTGATGATCACCTAAATCCAGATTTGCTATTATAGACGTGTGGAAAGTTTTAAGGGTGTGACAAGTAAGCAAAAATTGGTCATTACCCAGAGGCCACAACTGATCTATGACTGTATTAAAACAAGAAAAATCAGTGCCTGATTTAGATTTCCTTAGATAGTTCAATAAAAACTAATTTCATAAGCCTGGTAACAGTTTAACGGTAATGCTACCAATGTGTCACACCAGGGCCTTGAATTTGAAATCTATGACATGCATGGTCATTTCTTCATGAAATCAGAACACAAAATTGTATTTTAAGTCCTTACCGGTAATTGACCTGGCTCTAGTTCTCAGATTATTATAAGCTCAATCAGTATATTTATATCATTATTTATGCTTTGTGTATTGTAAACATATACACAATCATGCAGTTACATGATAGCAATAAATAATATCAAAGCTACCCATACTATAAAGGTCATTGACAAAGCCAAGGGCCAAAATGTGAACACATTGAGTGTAATCGCCCTCTCGTGCCAGCAAAAACAACACGTTGACAGTTTGTCATTTTTGACAGTTCTACTCTCACTTTCATTTTGTGATATCAAACTATTAACAATTATGTGGCTGAGAAAAATATCGCCATTGCTTTTTATGCCCCCGGTAGAGTGGCCTTTATCAGTTGAACTGTCAGTCAGTTAGTCAGTGTGTCAGTCTGTCCGTCCGTCCGAAAACTTTAATGGCCATAACTTTTTTAATATTGAACATAGCAACTTGATATTTGGCATACATGTGCATCTCATGGAGCTGCACATTTTCAGTTGTGAAAGGTGAAGGTGAAAGTTATCCTTCAAGGTCAAATGTCAAATACAAAGCTTCTGTCTGTCTGTCCAAAAACTTTAACATTGGCCATAACGTTTTCAATATTGGCGATGCGTATCTCATAGAGCTGCACATATTGATTGGTGAAAGGTCAAGGTCATCCTTCAAGGTCAAGGTCAAAGGTCAAATTTTGCAATATTGAAGATAGCAACTCCATATTCGGCATGCATGTGTATGTCATGGAGCTGCACATTTTGAGTGGTGAAAGGTCAAGGTCATCCTTCAAGGTCAAAGGTATAATATATGGCTTCAAAGCTGCGCAGCAGGGGGCATTGTGTTTCACAAACACAGCTCTTGTTAAATATTTTCTGCACATTTCTTCAAAAAACTTACATCAATACACGATTTTCCTCGTTAATTCAATCATTCCTGACAGACTTGTGCACATATTTCGCTTACATTTTGACGCGCTTAGGTAGGACCGCATTACCGCTTCCGAAATTTATATTCATACTATTGCCTTCGAGGAACTTATCTGATGTTTGACGAAAATGTGCGAGTGTGGGTCAAGTTCCCCACAGGTACTACTTTCCCGTTCCCCCAATTTTTTTTCCGTACCTAAAATTGTTCGTACCCAATTTTTTTTCGTACCCAATTTTTTTTCATCCCCAATTTTTTGTTCGTACCCAAATTTTGTTCGGTCCCAATTTTTTTGTTCCCAAATATTTTTTCGTACCCAAATTTGTTTTCATACCCAAATTTTTTTCGCAAAATGTGTATACCAATTTTTTTTTCGTACCAGCATACACAATTGTGGTGATTGTGGTGATGTAGATAAACTTAACTTGATGCTTTTATATCCATCCTCTCTAAAGCATCGTCACACCAGTACTGTCAGTACTTTAATTTGTTATTAACTCTGGCCTAAGAGTGAGGTAAGGCTATCCATCAACCGGTTTAAACTAGTCCCTCCAATTGGCCGTTCTAAGATGATGAGCCCTTGTTTAATCAACATTTTTTATTTATGTCAAATTGTATGTATTGAATAGTTTTTAAGGCCATTGGTAATAAATATTGCTTTATGGTGAAAGCCTTTGGGCCAATTATTATGACATGATAATGTTTCCAGAGTTTCACAGTTCCTATTTGTATAATGAATCTCTCCATTCAAAGTACAATAGAAGGTCCTATTGAAATGTGTATAGTTATTTTTTAATTGTAGGATTGATTACAATGCCAGCAGAATTTACCTATGGAGTAAAAAGATATGCTCATTGTTTATCCGTTCTTTGGTTCAATATATATATATATGATCAAAGAAAACTTAATTAAAGCTGAAATTGTCGAAATTAACGTGTCTTAACGTATGTCCTTTTGAATAACATTAATTTTTATTCTAAGACTGGAATTTAGCATTTATTCTGTCACTTTTAGATAAGATTATTTAAAGTCGCTTTATCATGACAGATATACATTGCGTGTTTGTAATGTAATTTGGGAATTAGTTTCGCATGTTGGATGAAAACTTTCTTTATATTATTTATTGTATTCAAATGTTTATTATTATTAAATTCTTATTATAAATTGAAATCATTTTCATTATTTTACTGGGGAGTTATGGATATGGTTCACGGTTTCGATCCCCACTGTTCTTGTGATCTCTACTAAAGACACCAATTACTAGATCCGCCCAGAAAACGGACGCCGTAGACTTTCGATGCAATCGAGCTGTAATAAAAAGGTTTCTAGACAAAACTCTTAATTTAAATTATGCTTTATTGTGCCTTAATAGTAATTATGGATATGTCTGAATTTAAATAATACTGTCATAATTCAGACTAAGTATATATTCAAAACCTAAATTTAAGGATCAAATATAACATATAATAATTACATAAATTTTAAATAATGGATCGACTTTACGTTATAATTATAAAATCCTTGGAACTGTACATCTTTCTCTGTTTTGCTCGTTTAGTCATATGTTGATAAAATAATCGCTTCAGCTACTTTATGTATTATGTTAGCTGTTACAAAACCACAATGCAGCAATACGATTAGACCAGTGTTCTCCAAAAAAATTACGCGCACATTGTAATTCGCCGTGCATTGTTGATGCTTTTTACAGTTTTAATTATCTATATTAAGTATCATGTAAAATATAATTTATACGACCATTGTTCAACTAGGGTTGTGTTTTATGTATAACTTGGATGAATAACTTAAAGGGGCCTTTTCACGTTTTGGTAAATTAACAAAATATAAAAAAGTTTCAGTTTCGCAAATTTTCGTTTTAGTTATGATATTTGTGAGGAAACAAAAATACTGCACATTTACCATTCTCTAAAATAGCCATAATGTGCAACTTTTGACTATTTAAAAACCTGAAAATTATAAAGCGTTGCAACGCGAAACGATTGAATAATTTGGAGTGTTCTGTTGGTGTCGTTATATTTTGTGAAACTACGAGGATTGCTTATATAAAGTATAAAATACAACCTGCATTGTATCAGCACGGATGGCAGAGTGGTCTAACTGGTAGACTTTTACTCCAGGACGTCAAGGGTCAGTGGTTCGAAACCTGTTGAGGGTTAGTTTTTTTTAAATTTTATTCTTGATTTTGTGATATATTTGAATATTCGCTTTACAGGACCCTAGATCTTATTGTCCTTACTTTTGACCGTCCAGTTATGATAGTTATAAAAAAACATAGGAGTGTGTGTTCAATGCATCGTTGCTGAAGTGCGATACAGCATTCAACATGAAATATTTTCAATCAAATCGTTTTCATATATTTTGTTCTGGTTAATGTACTTTTAAAGTAGTGCATGCGTGAAATATTTGTAAAGCCATAAAGGGACACATTCTCAACGCAGATTTGTCAATCCATGCTCTCACATACAAAAGAAAATCCTTCCCAATATCTAATGTTTATATTTGTTGTTTAAGTATAATAATATGAAAATAATTATCAGTTTCTTTTATATTTTGAAAATAGTGTAATAGATTAAGATTCATATTAAACAAAATACCTAAATAAGCAGCATACAAATCTGTCTTTATGCACTAGTTAAAATTCTGTTAAAAATTGTTTTAAACAGTTATTCGAAAAAGGCATCTCTTACCTTTTCCCACAAAGTCACGTGATCCTACATCATGTGCTGGTTCCAGTCAAGTAAATCTTTGCGCGGACGTTGATCGGGACATTGCCATTTGCAATTGTATCATTCATTTTTACACTGTAATTGTTCACCAAATGAAGTTTTGATTGCGACATGAACTGCACATCTTCTTTGTTTAAATTATCTGTTGCAAAAATGCACGCGAATTATATTCGTACACTTAATAATGGCACGTCATCTGCGCGGAAGACATTGAAAACGTGGGCGTATTGATTACCCAATGAAAACTTTGTAGCGAATAGAACTATGATTTATAGGTATTCAAAACAAGATGCTCAGTGTGCATAACAACAATTTTGAATCCATAACAGAAATTATGCAGATGTAATATTTCAGCTTTACCATACGGTAACGGTCAAAGATAGTTAACGAAATAGTTGGGATATGTCAGAATTGAACAGTGGCATACGGTACAAACCCTGTCGCTGTTATTCATATTCATATTTAAAGGGGCCTTTTCACAGATTTTGGCATGTTTTGAAGTTTGTCGTTAAATGCTTTATATTGATAAATGTAAACATTGGATCTAAAAAGCTCCAGTAAAAAAATCAAAAATAAAATTTAAAAAAAGGAAAAAAGTAGACCGCAACAGGGCTCGAACCAGTGACCCACGGAGTCCTGGAGTAAAAACCAAAAAGATCGCTCGGCCATCCTGCCAAGCATGTATGAAAAACGTATTTTTAATACTTTATATAATCGATCTTCGTAGTTTCACAAAATTAAACGACAACAACAGAACTCTCCAAATTATTCAATCGTTTCGAGTTGCAACGCATTATAATTTTAAGATTTTTAAATCGTTAAAAGATGCATATAATGGCTATATTAGACCATGGTAAATGTTCAGTATTACTGTTTCCTCACACATATCATAACTAAAACGAAAATGTGCGAATCTGAAACAACTTTTTTTCAATTTTGTCAATTTATTTAAGCGACTTCTTCATGTGCAAAGGGGAACGCTATCTAGGTGTTGTAGAAATCAATTAGCGACCACAGATAAGTGTAATCAGTATACATTATGATATGCGGCTCGCATGTGTTGTCATTATAATTTATAAAGACATTAAAATTGTGTAGTTAATCGTTACATCAGTGTAACTACCATCGACTTTTGTGATTGACGGAAAAAACTGCACCCCAGCGGTGCACAAACTAACACTTCACTCACCAGAAACGTTGATACCATCCTTCGAAACAATGACTACAGCGTTTATCATAGCATTGACTAAAACACGTAAGTCGCCTGCACAAAAGTTGAATGCGACTTTGTACTTGCAGAATATCAATTATTTAAATAAAAAAAACAGTTATTTAAATAGGAATTTCGGATTCGAATAATCGGCGGATTTTCGAATAATCGAACATTCGAATGTTCGTTCCCATCCCTGATATTTTGGAATATATATATTTGTAGAACTATGCTAAAATAGTTTAGATGTAATCCCTTTTAATTCTTCAAAGTTATTTATTTCTTGTGTTATTGTATCAAACTTAGTATAATGTTTATTAATTTTCTTTTTTAAACGTTTGACAAAAAAAATCAAACAACATAGTTAACTGTCATTGCGAACCTCGTTTTATTCCGTTCTGAAATACTGTAACATAACAGAACAAGTTGGGGCATTATTGAATAAATACATTATCGAAATTTGTATCAATTGCATACATTCTTCACCTGGATCAAGATATCAGTAGCCTCGGGTTAACAAACGTCAATACTTACCGGACACGAATATATGTTTACCTTACGTGTCAACTTTCGGTCAATGCCGTATGTATTCGTTATGTGTCCGTTGCATTCGTCATTGACACGTGACTTTACACGGCCAATCAGAATTGCAAACGAAACAATAATCAAAGCTTTCCTTGTTTAGAAAAACGTTACACGTGTTTAATAAAATCTTATTAATAATAATAGTCTGAACATATTTTCATTTAATGAAATGGTATTTGTAATGTATTTAGACCAGTTTATGAACATTTACATTGCAAGGCCATCGCTGCAATCGCTGATGATTTACCCTTCATGAACGGTGTTCGAAGCAAAGCAGTTAGTTACTGTTGCAATCGAGCAATAGCAGAACAGAACAGAACAGGTGGTTTATGTGTGATTTAAGCATATACAGCTCATCGTAAAAAACACACACACACTTAATCATAAATACACATGCGGCAAAATAACAAATTTTTTATGCATTTTGAAAAATAAAAGGTTTTTGTAAGTGTAATATGTAAGAAAAGGCTCTTATGTTTTTAACAAAATTAAGTGAATGTTCAAATACCTTATTGAAAAAAGTGTGCAGTTTGAAATTATATACTGATAATTAATTACATTGTATATCAATTATGGGAAAAGATAATCTCGCATAAAGCGTTTAATGTTCGGCTCAGAGATGAAATGTTTAATACAGAAATTAGTTATACGAAGCAATATAGATTTGCTGGCCTCATTCAGTAAATGTATTTTTAGCACAACACCTATTTAAAGTATAAGAAACATATTCATTTCAAAGGCAGTAAGGGTAAGCGGCTATGGGAATGCTCGCTTCAGACAATTAAAAAGTAAAAAGTATGCTGATTGTGACGTCAATATAGTATTTATGCGTTAAAACGTTAGCATGACTACCGGTAGTTGGATACCATTTTCAAAATGGCGGTAATATTTTCTAGAAAGTGGTCTTTTCGCAAAACATACGATTTGGATCAATAGTTTTCACAATATACTAATGAAAGTTCACTCACGCATCACTAGTTTTGGGGTATTACATTGTAAGACCAATTCTTTAACAATGCTGTAAATGTTATATTACAAATTCAAATGAATGTTTCACTGTGCGACTCCGCAATATTGATTAATAATGAATACATTTACATATGTGTTATTTGGAGTTTCAGTATCATTACGGCTTGTTTTTGAATGATTTTGGATTGGATTTACGCAGTAATGTAAGGTGCGCAAGAACACAACACAAGCGACCGAAAGGAGATGATCAACTTACCATTACCTGCCATTAACAGACCTTGTAACCTAAAGCTGTTTAGTTTGTGATAGGAACAATATGGATTATGGAATAATTCTAGTGTGAGTAAGCTTATATTTTCACAGTCATGCGTTAAAATGTACTATTTGCTTAGCATACACTTCTAAATGATAATGTCAACGTCGAAGATTATAAACATTCCATTTTGTAACATTTCTCACGTCTGTTAGACAACACGTCTGTTGAACTCATTTTGACGAACAAATAAGAAAATAAACGCTAAATTTATTGCACTAAAAGAAACAAGAAATATCTTTAAAAAAGATATACGGCGTTGATTGTGGTCGATGTTTATGAACGATCAAAAGTTATCTCTATAAGATAAAAAGTAGCGGATGCCTTTTTTCTGCGCAGGTCTTAGCTCCATCACAAGCAAATCAATTACGGGGTGTTGCGCCAGATTTCGTGGCTTATTTTTCTTTATGTGATATTATTACTCAGATATTTATATTTACAGAATAGAAAAACACAAGAAACATGAAAATAAACGAGTGCATATAGGTCAGCCGGCAATACTCGAATCTTATTTAATTGCATAATTATAGTATAGTGAATTATTGTGCTCATGCTTAATAAACTGGTCTAAATGGATAAATATTTCTAATTAATTTTATCAAAATTGGTCCTTATCATGCAAATGTTGAAAACATATTAAAAATCGATGATTGGCATACCACAATAATATCGCCGAATATCTTTATTTAGTATCTTTCTGATCAAAACAGACTTCAAGTGCACACAGTTTACGAGACGGCGTTTATATAAAGATTTCTGCAACTGACCGCAACTGACCTTGATACCTTGCGGATTGGAATGCAATGCATTAAAGTTAGGTAACAATTCTGCTGCTGAAACGACGGCTTGTTTACGCCAACTGTACACGACCAAGGCAACAGCTGTGCCTAAAATATTGATATATCGACAAAGCGACTAAACGAACTATTTACTCCATCAGACAAAAATAGCATAGATTCCAATTTTTTTCTTCAATGAAAAGATCGCAACCCCTTCTGCGAACTCCGGTGATGAACTGTATATAAACTCTGACTTTCACACACTGGCCGCGAATTGACCCGAAACCTCGCGGGTTAAAATGCAATGCAAGTAAGTACTAAATATGAGAATATAGCCTTTAGTATAAACGCTTTTGCGCTGGTAATTCTCTGAAAATAAAAGGTGAACGCACAAACTGTATTTATGTCGAAAATTGATTGTAAAACTGTTCTATCTATTGAGCCTTTTCATTAGAGATAAAATTGTTTCATGCAGTAAAACAGTGTTACAAAGACGCGGATATGTTTCCAATGATCTGGTGTTATACTCAAATCAGCCAATGGAATAAATGAAGTGTATTCATTCGTACCTAGCCGCGGGAAATTTTATTTGAATATTATTGGACACTTACAAAGGTCACGTCAGGGTGAAAAGCTGGCTTAATACAGCTTACGCCGAAAAATATTGGAACGTTGAAAAAAGCACAATGATATATAATAATGCGATACGAACTATGATGCTTAAGCTACCGGGTATACCACGATAACACCTGGAAAGCAATCTGGTATACTAAATCTATATGTTTATAACTAAAAGCTATAAACACAGCATACATGTGCTTTTATAACCTATTTAATATTATAAATATTTATATATAATATTTCAATAAAAAGCATGCACGTTTTGACAATCTAGCTCTTTGTTATGCTTATTTAAATGCAGTTCTTTTTGCATAAATCAATTTTAGTATGAAACGATAAATTGATGTACTTTGAAACATTGGCCGTATTTGTTTCGGTAATCCATCTTATGCCAAAACTGATATAATAAAGAATTAACACAAAGTGAAAATGAACCGATATAAAAGGCAAAGTAAGGTTCAGTTCTTTTGATGCATGGTCGATCAATCCGGTGATGTTACAGTTGCTGATGTAACATGAACCAATAAAGATGTAACTTATTTGGTATTTGTCTGTAGAACAATATGTACCGAATTCGGAAAACAATTTAGTTGATTCAACAACTCTTATAAGAATATACATGTATGTTGAATTGTTCAGGCTGAAGAAAGCACATATTAGAGCACGATTTACACAATCTAAACAAATTTTCTATCAATCTTCGGTTAACAGAAAGTGTGGATGTTCTGTGGTTTTGTATTTGGCCAAGATAATGATCGCTGTGTAAACGTCCGATCAACGATTGTTGCCACCGCTTATTTAACAAAAGTAGACAAGCTTATTGATTTATAATGTTTGACGATTGTAATAATAACGAATTATTATAATACATGTATACATTCTGGAAACGGCAGTCGATATGACCCTTTTAGGCATTTTGTTCGATTCAGTTCAGTCCAAAAGATTCAGTTTAGTCCAATAAATAAGCAAGTGTTCATGCGTGAGAATATAATAACGAGATGATTTTCCCAATTTCACATCATAGGAAGTATTGGAGTATTGAAGACTTGATAAGGTGATCAATGACGAACACTCGGCAAAAGGTCGGTCGATTTAAACATGATATAAAATGTGATGTTTCAAATAAAATGAGAATTATATTTTACTCATCTGTCTTCGTCCTCGGAATTTCTTTCTACATTGTATATTGGGATGTTAAAAAATAATAGAGAAAAGTATATCTTTGCGGTTATATATAATGGTTCGCATAATTAGAAAACAGACCACATCAAACATTGTGTTTGAAATTTTATAAATAAATTATATATCACGGGAGTTTCAGTTGAAGGAGCGGCTACCCATGCGATCGGTTAATATTGTGTATTGTTTGTTAAGTCACCATGAATAAAGGAAGTGCACAGTTAGTAATTTTAATAGTTCTAACTGTTGTCGAATTGTGCGTTTCTTTAGAACGTTAATTTTTAACATGTAGTATCTGTCCTTCATACGGAAAAAGTGTTACTCGTCGTGTTTTGAAATATGGAAATAAAATATTTTGTGAATAGTGAAATAAACATTATGTTTATTATAAAAAAAACAATACGTGTATGCACATTCAGAAAAATAAATATAAGGGCATATGCACGATATGATTTTCTCATCAGTCACTGCATATAGCTGTTTTTAAACGGTAAACCCTACCTTGCCTCTCTCAAAAGGGTTTAGAGAAGGGACGACCCGAGCCTGTCTTTGACAGACCCGGACAGCAAGACGTTACATCTGACTCAGACGTGGCGTATTGCTAAATAACAAACTTTACACATAATATACGCGTACACAAGATGAAAATATGCGCACGGTCCTACTAACATCCATGTTCTTTTGCATGACAAATACCAGTAGCATTCGCATCCTGAAAATACGATAAATATATTTATTTTAAAACGTATTAGTCCACTCATGGCATTTTGGGCAATGATCAATTCAATCAATTCTGCTTTCTGAAACATAAGTGTCAGCATGATTTATCAAAATTGCAGACTATGATGCCACGTGCATTATCATAAATCCTTAAAAAATATACATTAATATTAAGTATACATGTGAATATGACAAAAAATGTACAATTATTATATATTTGCATAGACATTTTACTTCTTCTGCTCAAGCAAAAAACTGATCGAAACAAATATGTTTTATTGTTTTACATACAGTTTTTGTAGTAAACATAGAACAAGTAACTAGAAAATGTTTCTCGTGAATCGTGTTTTAATAAAAATGATAATACATGTACATCTTTAAAACTAAGTAACTAAACCAAAGGCAGTCGCTCATAAATCTCGTAAATGTTAAAATGTTGATCAGATTGAGTTAGCTAAATTAATTTATTTTATTACAACTGATGAACTAGGTTTAATTAATAATTGATATGTTTCAACTGCTCGTACCTTTTATCATAGGAAAATGTTAATCCACAGCGGCGTGCATGTTAAATATTGATTTATAGGGAGTTCTCAACCTTGTGTCAGATTAAAATTAAGTGTATAATGAAACACTGTGCACCACAGAGCAAAAAAAAACACACTGAAGGCTTAGACACATTGTGGAGATATATCTCCGTTTAAAAGTAATCGGGTGCAATTAATACAATTATGAATCGTTAGAAATGCGAAACAATTGAATACATTTGAATGTTCTGGGCAAACTTGACTTAATGCATGTGCGTTGAGTGTCGTCCCAGATGAGCATGTGCAGTTCACATATGCTAATAAGGGACGACGCTTTCCGCCGAAGATGAATTTCCTTGCAATAGAGACTTCCTTGACATTTTACGCACCTGCATTAAGTCCGTTGTTCCAGAACGAGGCGCAATCCAGACTTCCATGGGTGCCCAACCTTACAGACTTCCATATGTGCCCAACCTTACAGACTTCCATGTCTGCCCAACCTTATTTCCAAATGCATGTTCATGTTTTAGAGTAATGGCCAATGCATCGCAAAGTGCAAGGACGGATATTACGGGTTGCAATGCATCATTCCATGTCTCCATACAGGGTATTCACATCTGTTTACAACTTGTGATATGCTGGACTGTTTAGGAAATAGGTTCTTTCGTAGTAAGCCAAATATCAGTAATACGCAAAACAAAAAGCCGAAAAAGCAGTATCGGAACACCTTTGGTATTCGACCCGCTTTTCGAAACCTTTATCTTAAAAATATCAGTAATATGTTGTAATGTTATTATGGTATTATTTGCAGTAAGGTACGTTAATACCTAATTGTTTTTATTAAGGTGCCTGAAATGCTCTCGTGATAATGGCCCATGTATCACGTGCAAGGCGGGATTTTATGGCGACACCTGTATTCGCGCCTGTTCCGAGGGTTGTGCCACTGACGTCATCGGGGTGATCAGCTGTAACAGATTCACTGGTGCGATATTTTGTGTGGCATGAGTTTAACGATTGTTGACTATTTACGTGTCAAGACTTCATTTTGTATGCACTTTGCAAATCCAGAAATACACATTTGACAAACCTAATTGAACAAGATTGACAGATTAAACAGCGCCTAATGTATTTTCCGCATGTTAAGCGGTATTGTGTTTACATTTTGGGAACAGTGGTCTAGCTGTAGGGCGCTAATCTAGGAATCGAAAGATCCCGGGTTCGAATCCCCGCTAAGACATCTGGAAATTTTCTGAGCAATAATTAATCTCACGCTTGCTTTCCATCCAGGAGTAGAAATGGGTAACTGTTACATGTGAGGGAAATACGCCAACGTTCTGTGGCTTCATACTGCGCCGAGTGTAAACGGACGAGTTATATCAAAGTGATAGGGGGGGGGGGTGTTAATATGAAAGCCGACTGAAGATGTACCATCATAAATATCTGACTAAAATCACAACCTTTCATCTTTAGGAAACTGCAATGCTGGGAGATGCAAAGACGGTTTCTACAATCTCCAATGTACGGATAGATGCAGCAGCTCCTGTCAAGGTTCAACATGTTCCTTTGAGCTTGGTAATTTTGCCCCATGCGACCTGGGGTGGTACAGACAGAAATGTGACGCTGCCTGCAGTCCGAACTGCAAGAACAAAAACTGCGTGACCACGAGGACTCTCTGTTCAGAAGGTAACTGTGTTGTAGTCAACTGTAATACATTAGTAAGAGTTATAGGTAACTTTATTACGGTGCAACCACTGATTAGGATTCTTTATGTTTTGTAAATTACAGCGAAAATAATATGGTTATTAATGAAGTTGTTACGCCAAAATTTTAAAAGTTGAAACATCTTGTGAACTCAGATACAACCAGTGTGTTACTTACTGATAGGGTGCAACTGCGCTTGAACGTGCAGACATTATTTGTGTGTCAGATCGCACGCTTAATTACGTGCGTTTCACTAAACGTTTATTTTTTAAATTTCCGGACTAATTTCATAACGTTAGTCCTCGCCCATGGTTTATTTCAGAATCATTCACATATATTTCCTTTCTGCGTCTTCGCAAAAACTTGTCGCGGGTCATTGTAGAATGTAACATATTTTCTGACATGACCATATTTTTATCATTCAAAATTAATTTTCGAATACCCTACTTCATCCCCCAAAAGCCTGGTTGCCTGGTTAACCTACGCCTAGTGCATCGCACAACATTATCGACACATGAGCCTAGCTTAGGAATACTGGGCTTAATTCATGTGTGTAAAGTGTCGTTCAAGTTTAGCCTATGCAGTCCGTACAGGCCAATAGGAATACTGGGCTTAATTCATGTGTGTAAAGTGTCGTTCAAGTTTAGCCTATGCAGTCCGTACAGGCCAATAGGAATACTGGGCTTTATTCATGTGTGTAAAGTGTCGTTCAAGTTTAGCCTATGCAGTCCGTACAGGCCAATAAGGCTGGGCTTTATTCATGTGTGTAAAGTGTCGTTCAAGTTTAGCCTATGCAGTCCGTACAGGCCAATAGGAATACTGGGCTTTATTCATGTGTGTAAAGTGTCGTTCAAGTTTAGCCTATGCAGTCCGTACAGGCCAATAAGGCTGGGCTTTATTCATGTGTGTAAAGTGTCGTTCAAGTTTAGCCTATGCAGTCCGTAGTGTCGTTCAAGTTTAGCCTATGCAGTCCGTAGTGTCGTTCAAGTTTAGCCTATGCAGTCCGTACAGGCCAATAAGACTGGGCTTTATTCATGTGTGTAAAGTGTCGTTCAAGTTTAGCCTATGCAGTCCGTACAGGCCAATAGGAATACTGGGCTTTATTCATGTGTGTAAAGTGTCGTTCAAGTTTAGCCTATGCAGTCCGTACAGGCCAATAAGGCTGGGCTTTATTCATGTGTGTAAAGTGTCGTTCAAGTTTAGCCTATGCAGTCCGTAGTGTCGTTCAAGTTAAGCCTATGCAGTCCGTAGTGTCGTTCAAGTTTAGCCTATGCAGTCCGTAGTGTCGTTCAAGTTTAGCCTATGCAGTCCGTACAGGCCAATAAGGCTGGGCTTTATTCATGTGTGTAAAGTGTCGTTCAAGTTTAGCCTATGCAGTCCGTACAGGCAAATAAGGCTGGGCTTTATTCATGTGTGTAAAGTGTCGTTCAAGTTTAGCCTATGCAGTCCGTAGTGTCGTTCAAGTTTAGCCTATGCAGTCCGTAGTGTCGTTCAAGTTTAGCCTATGCAGTCCGTAGTGTCGTTCAAGTTTAGCCTATGCAGTCCGTACAGGCCAATAAGGCTGGGCTTTATTCATGTGTGTAAAGTGTCGTTCAAGTTTAGCCTATGCAGTCCGTACAGGCCAATAGGAATACTGGGCTTTATTCATGTGTGTAAAGTGTCGTTCAAGTTTAGCCTATGCAGTCCGTACAGGCCAATAAGGGACTTCACTTTCCCCCTAAACTGGAATTTCGTTCAGATGAGACATTCTCTAAATTAAAAAATCCATAAAAGCGAAGAGTGACGTCCCTTCACATTAATTTAAGCCCAGTTTTCCCGGAATGCGGCTTTTGTATCTTACTTGGTTGTTATATCTATCTTAAACAGGTTGTGCGGATGGATTTTAGGAAGCGACTGTTCATTATCCTGCAATGTCAACTGCGTCATCAAAGCATGTAACGTCACTACTGCTGCTTGCAAATTTGGGTGCAACGGCAGCATGTACTATGGTTCTACGTGTAACAGCGCGTGTAACGCGAACTGCCTGGGCGGTACTTGCAACAGGACCGGATATTGTCTTACCGGATGTAAAGTCGGTTCCTATGGAGACCAGTGTCAGTTAACGTGTCAATCGGTATGTGTTTCTTGACAACAAGCTATTTGAACGTACTGAACCCGACGTAATATATGTATGATTAAAATAATATATAAACAAGCACATTAGGAAAAGATTGTGTTTATCTTAAAGTGATTAAACCTGTTTTATTCATAGTTGCTTGCCGATCTTTTCTCCTTAATATAGACGAAAGAAAAATGGTTTTTTAATGATGACTGGTAAAAATTATCGAGAGAAATGTATTCAAAAATAGTGCAATATCACATATAATTAATTATATTTAAATATGTTTGTGTCACGACAGAGCTCCAGATGTAACGACGGTACTTGTAGTCGTGTGTCGGGCATCTGCGACGACTGCCAGGTGTCGCCACCTAGCGTGAATTGTCCGTCGGCAGGTAAGTGACGTAACAACCTTTTTTTCCACCAAGCATGTCGACATTAACACAGTTTTGTTACATGTATAACAAACATATGAGCCTCGCTCTGGGAAAAGGGGTTGAATGTATGTGACATAGTGAATTATATATTCTATAAGTTGATCACATAAGAGAAACAATACATCACTGCATAGATTTCTTTGAATATTAATGTAGTTTGTATTATGGTGTTAATTATGTTCTAATTCAAATATCATTTACATATAGCAAAGAAACGTTTCATATACTTTTTAATTCCATTACAAGCTGCTGCTTTTTGGTCCATTTCCCACAATTCACTAGAAACTGTGGACATTGTTTACATAATAATGGTTTATTTATTCGTTCTATTTGGGATCGTATGCAATCCTATTCTTCTTTTAAACCAATTAAATCAGGGTTCTGAGCAAAACAAAACCATAATTCTTAGGATCCAACGACATATCGTGTTTTCAAAAATCTTCTCATATAAATAAACTGGTAACATCACACTATATTTGATGTCGAGAATCCTACCGTTATTGTTCCTCGTCTTCCCACTCAGTCTAATCTCTCTTCATGCTGTATCTTTCATATATCTTAAAATATTTTTTTTTCACTTCGCTCACACTACAATGTTAAAACGTTGTATCAATTGCCTTTACTGGTTACATGTTCTAATTTCTTAAATGCTCTTAGCACATCTATGGAGAAAAATTCATATAAGTTTTCAGTAACTTGTTTTCTTATACATTATTGTATGAATGTAATTCACATGTCATGTTAAACTTATCATTATCATGAAATACTGTAAACCAATAAGGGCTCGTATTCTCAGAATGTGACCTTGTATCGAATTTCTTCAAATGATAATTTTAACCTTATGTTAACGTTATAATTTGTTTCAATTCAAGAATGTTGAAATGATAGAATATCCTTGATAATACATTATAATAACAGTAATGGATGTTTTTTGGAACAGGTTTACTTAGTTATTCGTTTCGATTGGAAAGGTTTTGAAATTACAATGTTCCATACGTATACCATTATAATAACAATAATTGATCATTTTTCCACGATGCTTCATTTTAGTCTGCCCAGCGGGTTTCGCAGGCGACGCCTGTACCATCCACTGTCCGAGTAGACTGTGCCTCTTCAACAGGTGTGACCGCTACTCGCCCAACCACTGCACAGTCTGTCCGCAATGGTCTTATGGACGCTTGTGTGACATGACCTGCCCCAACTGCAAGTCTGGTAAGTTTCGTGTGTCCATGATTACTCGCCGAAAAACATAATATTACCTTTTTCAAATATCCTAATTGGCTTTAACAGATTTCACTCCATACTGTTATCTGTTTGTTTGTTTAATTGGCTGTTCGCCGTTTTCAACAGTATTTCAGTCATTTAACGGCGGTCTGTTTACTTACTAACATTTTTCCTTGGATCGCTAGTTTGCCAGTCCTGAGAGCATATATATATTCCATTAACTGACCACTACCCACTTTCAACTAAATCTAAAGTACATATAAAGGAATGCATGACCAACTCACATACACATTATGTTGCCGGGTGGGAGATCTATCCCACGATGTTTGGATTTAAAGCCTGCTCTACCAACTGAGCCTGGTGGACTCATTGTTTTCTGCCGTTCAGTATTGTCTTTTATATGCATTGCACATTTCTTGTTTTCAGGCTGACATATTGCTTTGAAATAGATAACTTGAATTCTGATCTAAAGGCTTTTTCGGGCTGAGATGTATCTTTGCATTTAAAAGTATATACTGATATAAGAGACGTCATTAATTTTTACTTTTATTCTCAGGCTGCAACCAGAACACGGGTATTTGTGACGACGGATGTAAGGATGGATGGTACGGACCCACGTGCAACCTGCCTTGCAGGAGTGACTGCGCCTCGTGTGAACGAATTGTGAGTAGAAATGAACAGCGATCTGGGAAACAGGGCTTAATGCATTTAAGTGTCGTCCCAGATGAGCCTGTGCAGTCCGCACAGGTTAATCAGGGACGACACTTTCCGCCTTTATTGTAGTTTTCGTTCAAAGGTAGTCTCTAATTAGCATTAATCGTGTTTAAGCGGAAGTGTGGTTCCTGATTAGCCTCCTCTGACTAGGCTAATCAGGGACGACACTTCACGATTTGCATTTAGTGCCGTTTGCCCCGAACAAATCTCAAATGATGATGCAACGTTAATTGATAAATTTTAATTTCGAGATAAGGACATTTTTAAACGTTATAGTGTGAATGTTGTTCTTTAAGAAATATTTAGGAATTAATAGAATTAAGTTTTTTGTCCATACGTTAATACCAATGCTTGTGTTTTCAAATATTTAACGAATGGGTGGATGTAGCTCAAACTTTCATAGCTGAATGTGTAGGTGACGGTTTTCGACCAGTGTTTGCAGACTTTCGGCTTTGTTTAGTTATTCAACAATGTAGAATATATGGTAACCAAAATGTTATGTATTCACCTCCTTTTAAAGTGCTTGGTGGATTTCATTACATTCAGCTTTATTATGTACATGTATTAATGATAGTAAAGAACGGTATTTTTGTTGCGAAAAACCTTTGTGTTGATGTCCACTGTATGATATGATATATATATATGTTTTTTTTTTCTTTAGTACATGGCCCATATGCAATATGCAATGAACAAACTTAGTGCTAAGAATAACAGTCATCTATTGCTTTGCGTAGTTGGGTTTTCTTTCATAATGTTTTGATATAACAACTTGCGTGTTGCAGTCCGGAGAATGTGTTACATGCATTGCCGGGCGGCGGGGTCCCAGCTGTCTGCAGACTTGCAGTGCTTTTTGTCAACCGACCGTCGAACAAGGCGTCAATATGCTATACTGTGACAAGACCACTGGCGCATGCAGGCCGCGGGTTTGTCAGGTTGGGTACTGGAGGGCGGATTGCACTCAGGTATGTTAACAGAACCACTTAAGGCATTCCATCTACAAATTTATAACAAAATTGAAACCCCAGAAATAGGAAAACATTCGTGTTTAAGAGGCCCCCAGTGTTTCATATGTTTGGGCAATCGTCTGAAATAAAGGCAAAGAGTATAAGGTACGACGTCTGATGGTAGCTAAGTATCAAAACAAGGTCGACCTTTTTTAAAGATAGTATATGGCCGTTTAAGAAACGGGAAGATTTTCCCGGAGGACAGGCGGTGGTCGTCCTGATCATGGCTGCCCTCTATTTCAAAATATTTGAATCGGATCAATAGGATACATTTTAATAATGTTTAACATAGGCGTCTGCACTCTTACCCAAATATTTAAAGTATTCTCATTAACGTTGGCGCCAATATTTTTGCATTTATCTCAGCCGAAATCGATAGCCACCCAGATTGCTTAAGTACTTTTGAATTATGTGTCTCTATTTATAGAAAGGGCAAGATTAACAATGTCCGCTCTCTTTCTTGAATAACAAATCATATCATCAAAATTTGTTACAATGACTTTGGGCCTCATATTCCGGCTAAGTTTGATAATTAACCCGACTGTCTGATGCACTTCTGTATTATTATTATTATTATTAAATATTGGCAAACATAACCTTGTCCATCATCAAACTCAAGTAGCTTCAATCGAATCGCCATTATACTAGGTGACAATTTTTTGGGGACAAAGCCTGAACCAAGTTTGATAACTGGTAAGATCGCCTGTAGCACTTATGAATTATGGCCATTGAATTATTTTACAGTTTAACAATTGAACAAAATCTTTAAAAGGGTTTATTTTGTGGCAAGTTTTGACTGTTGGTTACATGTGCGCAAAAGTTCGACAATAACGATGGCTATTTATAAAACTAAGACAGCTAAGGTAAAAAAGAGCATTGTTTTTACTTTGTCAGAGCTGGTGTAATTCACTTTTATCAGGCGTGTCATGCAAACTGCCTGACCGATATCAACGGAAATCGCGTGTGTGATATTCTGGACGGTAGATGTACATTCGGATGTAAGGACACTTTCTACGGAACCGTTTGCAACGAAACGTGCAGTATTCGATGCAAGAATAGAATGTGTAAGAATTACGCCAACAACTGTGACCTCGGCTGCGCGGACGGTTACTATGGAGACAGCTGCAGCGGGACGTGCAGTTCGCACTGCGGAGGAGACAAGAAATGCTTCACAACAAACGGAACATGTACTCAAGGATGTGAACTGAGTTACTACACGCCAAGGTAAATGAATTTCCGGTCAGATTTCGAGTACTCTTTTTTTTCAGAAATTCTGCTGTAAATGAAATTTTTAGAATTTCTCTATTCAAAACATTTATAATTTTCATATGTATGTCTTTATGTTGTATCTATTAGATAAAATCTTGTCGTCATTCATCGTGTATTAGACCGTAGATAATGAGCAATATATAAAAAGCAAACTATTTGAAATCTTTATTTTTATTAATACACTCTCCATCAGCATGTACTGGTATCAGGATACTAGCGTTTTAAGCTTTCCTGAGCATCGCATGCATTTCCATACGGCGCGGGAAGAGGTATCCATGACACAGGCTTTTCATTTATATGATCAATTTGCGTATGAAGGTTGTTTTGTCCTATTTTGTTTGATTTCAACATATTACGTACCGTTCCTTTAATCTCTCAAACATGTCGTAAAGAGAAAAAAAACATATCGACGTTCGCTACACCTAGACGTGTGTATGTAAATCTGACCCATTCCCATTATTGTATTGTGTCTGTTCTTCTTACAGATGCGACACACCATGCGCTAACACCTCCTTGGACGGTACATGCGACGCGACAGGTGGTTGTCCGGATTGCAAGAGGAGTCCTGTGGGACTGAACTGTCGAGTTCAGCGTATGTAAATTATCGAGAAAACTATATAAAATATGCCAGAATAAATTGAATTGATGATTGTATTTTTGCGTTTTGCGTGCGGGATATTTTCATTCAGAAACAGATGAAGTTATTTAATGTAAGAGAAACGTTACTCTTGACAGAAATCTCTTAACAGAAAACGCTTTGGATGTTGTCGTTCAGGAAACGATGTAAAAAAGCGCCGGTCGAGAAAACTGCTTAATTAGTATATTGTAACCCATATACATATACCATACTCCTATAAAACAACATTTCGATAGCTTTCGATGTCTGAAAATTACTTGCGAAAGAGTTGCAAAACAAATAAGCACAATTCTCGGGGTGTTCGCCTCAATTTACTGTTTATTTCAAAATGTATACACAACAGTTTACATGGACGGATCAACAATGTAAAATAATGGGTGAACAATTGGAAATAAACTAAAAATGTTCGTTTTAATTATTTCATACACTCAATTCCAAGCAGTCGTAAGTACGTCATTAAGAAGGCATAAAAATACCTGAATGTTATTTATCTAATGTTTTGTCGCAAAATTATCCCTTTAGGATACCTGTAAGTTTCACAGTCTCTTTAAATGTTTAGAATCCACTCACAGGAACAGGTCTCGCATACTCAATTCTCAATAGTTAATATTGCTTCCACATGTCATGCGCGTTCTTCCTATAAACACTATATAATCACTGCTTTTAACGCCTATTTTGCTGGCATAGTTTCTTTTATTATTTTCAGCATTTTCGCTTTACATATTGCCTTGATATACAAGTATATGTTATTCGTATTGTAAACTTGTAGACACATCCTTTAGTTTAGAATAATTACTTGTTGTATAGATTTTGCTTTAGATAAATCGAACGTGTTGTTAAAAGCATACATGTTCCGTTGGCGTAGATTTGCATTTTATTTCCAAACACTTTGAGATCACCATCGCGTCAGTTTTTTTGATAAAATATGTTTATACGAGTTTAAGTCATAAATCGGTTGAATTATTTAAACCGTTGTGCTGAACTTACAATAACGAAGAAAACAGCAAATTAGTTCAAGATTGTCATAAACAGTAATTCAAGTTTTCGGACAAGTATTGGCATATTGCCGTGTAACTATTACCTTGGTTACAGAGTGCACACCGGGGTATTACGGTACCACGTGTGAAAGCAGATGTCCTGGGACGCAGTGCATAAACAACATGTGTAACCGCCAGAATGGACAATGTGAAAACGGATGCAATACCAACTACCATGGTACGCTTTCCAGTATAATCCAATGATTGCTGGTGTCTCCTTCTATGAATTCAAGTGCGTCAAGTGCCCACACAGATTAGCCTGCAAAGTCTGCACAGGCTATTCAGGGACGACACTTTCCGCCTAGACTGGATTTAAGTTTACAAGAGATATCCTTTAAATAAAATAATACCCTTAAATCGCAAAAAGTCGTCACTAATTAGCCCATGCGGACTGCAATGTCTGATCTGGGACGACACTGTACGCACCTTCATTAAGCCCCGTTTTCACAGAGGGATGCTCACTTGTACATTCCCACATGTGTCCATGACTTGGATTTTCAATACTCATTTGGGTTCGGGGGGGGGGGGGAAGGGTGCGTTGCGTTTGTTCTCAACCAATTTTTTTGACGATTTAAAAAAAGTGCACTATAAGTAGCACCCAACCTTACAGGTCACCATATAATCAATTTCTCGATGAAGTCATTTCGAAAAAAGCGCGTGATTTTTATTTACATTTGTTAACCGTAGAATTGTTGAAATCAACAGAAGTTATGACAGCAAAGTGTGAGAAGATCTAAGAAGCCGGTCCCCGCAAAATAGAATTTTAATCTTTGTTATAAATAGATATGTGTTGTCTGTATAATGCAAATTTTTTAACCTGGCACTCTAATCCGTATAAAATCGATACTTATTTAGTGATATTTTATACTAAATGATTGTTTTGAAAATTTCGTCATTAATTTCTGTTAAAGCTATAACTGTAATAGGTATCATAACATAATAATGGAGCCTACTTATTATCTTCCGCCATAGGCGCAGGGATATTGTTTGGCGTTGTCCGTCCGTCCGTCTTTCCGTCCGTCCGTCCGTCTTTCCGTCCGTCCGATCTTGGAAGTGCTTAGGCTGATTTCATTGAAACTTGGTATGAGTATATATATGGATAAGAGGATGATGCACGCCAAATGGCATTGTACACCATCTGTTAATAACGGAGTTATTAACTGGCCTTTGTATCTTGAAAAAAAATGCTTTTATGAGTGTCAAATATAACACTTTTGTGTCCAGAAGCATATTGGCGGGGGAAATCAATTCAACGAATTTGCTTGTTGTCGATTGAAATCCCAGTCGAATAACCTTTTTCGACAATTATCTAAAAGGCTGGAAAAACTATTTTATTAACTTGAATAAATAAGCTTATACAAAAGAAAATACAATTTAGATGATTATTAACGGAATGTTATGCCAGCTTAGGAAAATGACTAAAATCAAAGGACACCCTGTCGACTTTTTCCGAAGACTAATGAGTCACTGGTTAATAATTTTGCATTAAACCACGATTTAAAACAATTACACATTGTGCACAGCATTCTCGACAGATGTATTGTTGTTTTTTTAAATTCCCGTACAACCATGTTCGGATCCCCTAAAGTGTTTTCCAGCAAAAAAATATCAGCTACGCTCAAGTCAGGATATGTTATTTTGTTAAATTACAAGAAAAAAAATCATTTCTACAAAGCAATGTAGCTTTTTATAGTTTACCAACACTTTATGGCATCTGTTCTGTTTCACATACAGAACTTTTCACAATGTCTTAATTATGTCAAACTAGATACTAGGAATATGTCCTACTTTTAAACATTTGTTGTATTGAATTTAAAACGTTAAAACATATGATCAGGTGGACGTTAAAGTTTAATGATCATTAAATAGGACGGATCTTGAATGGACAAATAAGTCCATATTTTTTCTTCAACGACCTGGTATACATTGTTAAGGACTTTGAGACCATATATCCAGTAGTTTGTGGTTATATGGTCTTTGTGAAGCCTTAATTGTTATATGTTTCTTAATAATTAGGAAAATATAACTAATTGGTTAAAAATAGTTTTAAAAAATATAAGTAACCAGTTATACAATCCTGATTTCTATTTAGTATTGATGCAGATTAGAAAAGACCCAGTCTTGTTAATCAGTGTTTGTTGTACTATACACTATAAGCACGTTTACAGCAATGCTAACCTCGGGTACTATCCAAGTATCCATAGAAGCAGATAAACAAATGTTTCGAGAAAAAAATATTTCCATTTAATTTGCTCGATTTATGAATGGTATAAGTTTGGAATGGTAAAACACAATATTTTATCAAGACTCCAAGATTCCAATAAATAATGATATTTTATACCGTTCTTATTGTTGATTTTACATTCTATAAATTTGTTGTTGCATATGTAAACAAAGTGTGCGCGCATACTAGTGTCGGTTTAAACACCGTATAAAATGATGTATATAAATGTATATGTATATAGAGATAAAAAGCCACTAGAATGCAGGAGTTTACGTTTCATTTAAAAAATATTCTAGGCGGAGGACCTCCAACCCCCAACCCCCCATTGCAGGAGGGGGACATCCCCTTCGCCCTATTTGTTGATCAATAATAATCGTTGATGGGAAAATTCACACCCTCCTTTTCAAAACCCTGGCTACGGGCCTGACATCTATGAATGTGTGTACGTTCTGTCAATAATGAGAGAAACCGCGCGGTAAACAATAAAACGTATATAATTGTTGCGAAATTGGCAAATGTACAAGCAGGTTGTCTAAGAAAAATACCACGGAGATCGTTACAAATACTCCTGTTGGGTGGGTACTTGTGCCATAATGTCGCCTCAACGTCTCCAAGACCTTATAACATTGCTTTGCACGATTATTTTTCACGAATTCAGTTGATTTAACATGTAAGTTTATGTTATTCAAAAGATAAGAAATTGTTTCTTTACATGTTTTGTATTGATTTTTTTTCGTTGATATTTCAGGGTTGTATTGTATAGAAGCATGTCAATGTAACGCCGGCGGTACGGAGAGGTGTGAGCAGACTGACGGCTCATGTAAATGCAGGACGGGATGGACCGGCAAGTTATGTGACAAGTTCTGCAATGAGGGATGTTTAGGGTACGCCGTCGTGACATTGGCTAGACGCCTAAATGAGCCGGGCTTAATGCATGTGCGTTAAGTGTCGTCCCTGATTAGCATGTGCAGTCCGCATTGGCTAGACAGGGACGTCACTTTTCAATTTTATTGCAATTTTGAAGTATTTTCTGATGAGCCTGTGTCAATTTCAGAGGCTAATTTTGGATGACACTATACGCGCATGCGTTAACATCCGTTTTCTTAGAGCCTTGCTCAAATAGATAGTATAGCTGTTTCAACGTCTGCCAAAATGTTGGTGTTTCCGTACTCGATATGCAATCTCTGTAATCGTTTTATGGTATTAATACTAATCAACCAATTAAAACCGCCATAAAACATCAGCAGAAAAGCGATGAAGAATTTCATGAAAATGTCTGCATTTTGGAAGAAAGAGTTTAAAGTACATCTTACGACTGTGCCTCGTTGTTAGAAAACCGGGTTTTATGCATTTGCGTACAGTATCGTCTCAGATTGCACAGGCTAATCAGGGACGACATTTTCCGTATTTATGGTATTTTTCGTTTACAAGAAGTCTCTTCTTAGCAAAACTCCAGTTTTAAGTGGAATGTGTCGTCCCTGATTAGCCTGTGTGGATTGCACTTTAACACTTTTTGCAAATGCATTGCCCCCGTTTTCCCCGAGCGAGGGGGCGAAATTATTTGTCATAATGATGCCGTCAGATTTAAAAAATCAATGCTTTATTAACGGTTCCCAAAACTGTTCATATTACAGATCACAGTGCATCAAAGATGGCACCTGCTTGAATGGCTGTAAACCCGGTTACTATGGCAGCAACTGCAGTAGGACGTGTGACAACTGCGTCGGAAGGAACTGTAGTGGTAGCACGGGCGTCTGCACAAACGGCTGCGTGGCTGGTTACTATAGCAACATGTGTAACCAGGCCTGCCCAGCAGAATGCCAAGAATGTGGCGGTTTAGGTAATTCACGCATCTTTTTCAGATTTGCCGTTGCATGTTAAATTTTTGTAACCGTTAAAGGCCGTGTACGCTTTATACAGATTAGGAAGTGTTAAACAGGTTTATTTGTGGTCGAGATATACGTCAGAGATTTCCTTAGCTGCCAATCATAATAACTTAACTCTTAGAAGTCCTGATGTGTTTGTTGTGTCAGTGTTCTTCCTCAAAATTTTTGTTTATGTCGCCGTGCCGTAGTGGGTGTGGTGTCCGCCTTGCGACGGGGAGGTCACGGGTTTTATCCACACTATTGGAGCGCTCTTTATTTCTCCCCCAAAGACATCAAGTACTGGTTCTACCCAGGAAACCCAGGACTTAAGAGCGTTCCGATAAGCCTAAGACTTTTGATGCAATCGAGCTCAAATAATAATTAAAACTTTGGAGTCAAAGTGTGTGTTGCTATTTAGTTGTCAAACCTTTGAGTAAATGTTTGTGTTACCATTCAATAGGAACCTGTACCAAGTGTACGGACACTCACTATGGACTTCCTGCCTGCAACTTGCCATGTAGTGAGAAGTGCGTGATCATTTCATCCGGTCGCTTCTGTAACGAGACCAGTGGTGCGTGCTTAGGGGAGTGTAAAACAGGCTACTTCGGTGCACAGTGCCTGTCAGTATGCAGCGTGCAGTGCGCTACGGAAAGTTGCGACCGTGGAAGCGGTGCGTGTACCCCATGCAAGACGGGATACAGAGGGGCAAACTGCACCATGACTTGTTCTGTGAGCTGTAAACCAGGAAATAACGGTCGAACACGTGGACAGTTGAACGGCTTCTGTGACGTTGGTTGCAACACCGGTTTCTACGGAGACGACTGCGTTTTGACTTGCCCGGTAAATTGCGCGAACAAGCAATGCGACTCCAATGGGCTTTGCACGGGTTGCACTGAAGGTTATTACGGCAGCACTTGCGCCAACCAGTGTAGCGGATGTTTCGAACTTCAGTGCTCCGCAACCAACGGCGACTGCCTGAAGAAGTGCGTGACCGGAAAGTACGGGACTAAGTGTATGTCAGACTGCCTTGAGAGATGTAATGATAACACGTGTGATCAGACGACTGGAAAATGTGAAGGTCGGTATTTGTCATAGAATTTACATTTCTTAACAGTGACATTAATACCGAAAATGAACGAATATTTCGCGAAATATTTCGTAAAATAGAGTTAAGCCATAAAATCAGTGTTTCTAAAAGCAATAGCCACAATTTCATTGCTAGATGTGGTATGGTAACATAAATTTAATGAGATACCAAATGCTCGTTTTTATTTTGCTGTGCGAAATATATTTCCTTTTAATTTCCAGCAATTATATCTATTCTGCCCCTCACCCCCTCCCCTCCAAAAAAGAAGATACCTGTAAGTGTCACAGTCTCTTTACATGTTTCGAATCCACTCACAGGAACAAGCCTCGCATACACAATTCTCAATAGTTAATAATGCTTCCACATAAGCCATCAACACAAATCATTTCTTCATGTCATGCGCGTTCTTCCTATAAACACTATATAATCACTGCTTTTTACGCCTATTTTGCTGGCATAGTTTCTCTTATTATTTTCAGCATTTTGGCTTTACATATTGCCTTGATATACAAGTATATGTTATTCATATCGTAGACTTAGAGACACATCCTTTAGTTTAGAATATTTACTTGTTGTATAGATTTTGCTTTAGATTAATCGAACGTGTTGTAAAAAGAAAACATGTTCCGTTGCCGTAGATTTGCATGTTATTTCGAAACATTTTTTGATCACCATCGCGTCAGTTGTTTTGATAAAATATGTAAATACGAGTTTAAAATCATAAATCGGTTGAATTATTTTAACCGTTGTGCTAATCTTACAGTAACAAAGAAAACAGCAAATTAGTTCAAGATTGACATAAACAGTAATTCAAGTTTTCGGATTAGTATGGGCATTTTGCCTATTAACTATTACCTTGGTTACAGAGTGCACAACGGGGTATTACGGTACCACGTGTGAAAGCAGATGTCCTGGGACGCAGTGCACGAACAACCTGTGTAACCGCCAGAATGGACAATGTGATAACGGATGCAATACTAACTACCATGGTACGCTTTAAAGTCCATATTTCACTTAATTGGTTGGTGCGTGTTATTACTTGTATTTCATTCTAGGAAAACGGGGCCGAATTCAAGTGCGTCAAGTATCCACCCAGATTAGCCTGTCAAGTCCGCACAGGCTATTTAGAGAAGACACTTTCCGCCTAGACTTGATATGAGTTTACAAGAAACGTCCTTTGAATGAAAAAAATCTTTAAATCGCAAAGTCATAAATAAGCATGTGCGGACTGCACAGGCTAACCTGGGACGACCCTGTACGCACATTAATTAAGCCCCGTTTTCACAAAGCGAGACTCACTTTTATATTCTCACATGTGTCCATGACTTGGATTTTCAATTCTCATTTGGGTTTTCAATTCTAAATTTGAATTTTAAAAGATGTATCATGATTTACTTGTATACTGGGCTGAACATCCATACCCGTAGCCATGGGGGGGGGGGGTGCGTTGCGTTCGTTCCCAACCAATTTTGTTGACGATTTAAAAAAAAATGGCACTATAAGTAGCACCCAACCTTACAGGTCACCATATAATCAATTTCTCGTTGAAGTCATTTCGAAGAAAGCGTGATTTTTTATTTACATTTGTTAACCGTATAATTGTTGAAATCAACAGAAGTTTTGACAGCAAAGTGTGAGAAGATCTAAGAAGCCGGTCCTCGCAAAATGGAATTGTTATCTTTGTTATAAATAGATATGTGTTTTCTGTATAATGCAAAATTATTGACCTGGCACTCTAATCCGTATAAAATCGATACTTTTTATTTATATTTTATACTGAATGATTATTTTGTACATTTCGTCATTAATTTCTGTTAAAACTATAACTGTTATAGATATCATAATATAATGATGGAGCCTACTTATTATCCCCTGCCATAGGCGGAGGGATATTGTTTTGGCGTTGTCCGTCCGTCTTTCCGTCCGTCCGATCTTGGAAGTGCTTAGGCTGATTTCATTGAAACTTGGTATGGGTATATATATGGATAATATATATATGATACACGCCAAATGGCATTGTTCACCATCTGTTAATAACGGAGTTACGGCCCTTTGTATCTTGAAAAAAAATGCTTTTTTGAGTGTCAAATATAACACTTTTGTGTCCAGAAGCATATAGGCGGGGAAAATCAATTCAACGAATTTGCTTGTTGTGGATTGAAATCCCAGTCCAATAATCTTTTTCGACACTTATCTAAAAGGCTGGAAAAACAATTTGATTAACTTGAATAAATAAGCTTATACAAAAGAAAATACAATTAAGATGATTATTAACGGAATGTTATGCCAGCTTGGGAAAATGACTTAAGTCAAAGGACACCCTGTCGACTATTGCCGAAGACTAGTGAGTCACTGGTTAATAATTTTGCATTATACCACGATTTATAACAATAACACATTGTGCACAGCATTCTCGACAGACTGCATTGTCCTTTTGTTACATCCCCGTACAACCATGTTCGGATCCCGTAAAGGGTTTTCCAGCAAATAAATATCAGCTATGCTCATGACAGGATATGTTGTTTTGTTGAATTTCAAGAAAACAAATCATTTCTACAAAGCAATGTAGCTTTTTGTAGTTTACCAACACTTTATGGCATCTGTTCTGTTTCACATGCAGTACTGTTCACAATGTCTTAATTATGTCAAACTAGATACTAGGAATATGTCCTACTCTTAAACAGTTGTTGTAATGAATTTAAAACGTTAATGATCAGGTGGACGTTAAAGTTTAATATTCATTAACTGGGACGGATCTTGAATGGGCAAATAAGTCAATCTTTTATTTAGTATTGATGCAGATTAGAAAAGACCCAGTCTTGTTAATCAGTGTTTGTTGTACTATACACTATAAGCACGTTTACAGCAATGCTAACCTCGGTTACTATCCAAGTATCCATAGAAGCAGATAGACAAATGTTTCGAAAAAAAAAACATTTCCATTTAATTTGCTCGATTTATGAATGGTATAAGTTTGGAATGGTAAAACACAATATTTTATCAAGACTCCAAGATTCCAATAAATAATGATATTTTAAACCGTTTTTATTGTTGATTTTACATTCTATAAATTTGTTGTTGCATATGTAAACAAAGGGTGCGCGCATACTAGTGTCGGTTTAAACACCGTATAAAATGATGTATTTCCGTGACTGATCGAAAAAGGTGGTTAATGAAAAATGGTAGTGAGTGATACATATATGTTATATCATATTCATGTCGATCAGTCACTGAGTAAGGTCAATGAAAGTGAAATTTTATATAAAATGCTCTATTACGTAAGTCTCTAAATACAGATAAAAAGTCACCAGAATGCAGGAGTTTACGTTTCGTTTTTTAAAACATTCTAGGGTGAGGACATCCATCCCCAACCCCCATTGCAGGAGGGGGACATCCCCTGTCGCACATACCCCATTCGCCAATTTGTTGATCAATAATAATCGATGATGGGAAAATTCACACCCTCCTTTTCAAAACCCTGGCTACGGGCCTGACATCTATGAATGTGTGTACGTTCTGTCAGTAATGAGAGAAACCGCGCGGTAAACAAGAAAACGTATGTAATTTTCGCGATATTGGCAAATGTACAAGCAGGTTGTCTAAGAATAACATCACGGAGATCGTTACAAACACTCCTGTTGGGTGGGTACTTGTGCCATAATGTCGCTTCAACGTCTCCAAGACCTTATTACATTGCTTTGCACGATTATTTTTCACAAATTCAGTTGATTTAACATGTGAGTTTATGGTATTCAAAAGATAAGAAATTGTTTCTTTACAAGTTTTGTATTGATTTTTTTCGTTGATATTTCAGGGTTGTATTGTATAGAAACTTGCCAATGCAACGCCGGCGGAACGGAGAGGTGTGAGCAGATTGACGGCTCGTGTAAATGCAGGGCGGGATGGACCGGCAAGTTATGTGACAAGTTCTGCAATGAGGGATGTTTAGGGTACGCCGTCGTGAAATTAGCTAGACGCCTAAATAAGCCAGGCTTAATGCATGTGCGTTAAGTGTCGTCCCTGATTAGCATGTGCAGTCCGCAAAAGCTAAACAGGGACGACACTTTTCAATTTAATTGCAAGTTTGAAGTATTTTCTGATGAGGCTGTGTCAATTTCAAAGGCTAATTTTGGATGACACTTTACGCGCATGCGTTAACATCCGTTTTCTTAGAGCCTTGCTCAAATAGATAGTATAGCTGTTTCAAAGTCTGCCAAAATGTTGGTGTTTCCGTACTCGATATGCAATCTCTGTAATCGCTTTATGATATTAATATTAATCAACCAATTAAAACCGCCACTAAACATCAGCAGAAAAGCGATGGTAACTCACCACTGGCATTATTCATCCTGTAATAATAAAGGGCGTGAGAGTTACGGTACTAATGGAAAAGGTTGGTCTTTATGTTAATACTTTTATTAAGCTATCAAAAATACATTAAGATATTGTTGGTAAAGATTAAGAATTTCATGAATATGTCTGCATTTTGGAAGAAAGAGTTTAAAGTACATCTTACGACTGAGCCTCGTTGTTAGAAAACCGGGTTTTAAGTATCGTCTCAGATTGCACAGGCTAATAATGGACGACATTTTCCGTATTTATGGTATTTTTCGTTTACAAGAAGTCTCTTCTTAGCAAAACTTCAGTTTGAAGTGGAATGTGTCGTTCCTGATAAGCCTGTGTGGATTGCTCTTTTACACTTTTTGCAAATGCATTGCCCCCGTTTTCCACGAGCGAGGGGGCGAAATTATTTGTCATAATGATGCCGATCAGATTTTAAAAATCAATGCTTTATTAACGGTTCCCAAAACTGTTCATATTACAGATCACAGTGTACCCAAGATGGCACCTGCTTGAATGGCTGTAAACCCGGTTACTATAGCAGCAACTGCAGTAGGACGTGTGACAACTGCGTCGGAAGGAACTGCAGTGGTAGCACGGGTGTCTGCACTATTGGCTGTGTGGCTGGTTACTATAGCAACATGTGCAACCAGGCCTGCCCAACAGAATGCAAAGAATGTGGCGGATTAGGTAATTCACGCATCTTTTTCATATTTGCCGTTGAATGTTAAATTTTTGTAAGCGTTAGAGGCCGTGTACGCTTTCTACAGATTAGGAAGTGTTACACGGGATTATTTGTAGTCGAGATATACTTCAGAGATTTCCTTAGCTGCCAGTCATAATAACTTAACTCTTAGGAGTCCTGGTGTGTTTGTTGTTTCAGTGTTCTTCCTCAAAACTTTTGTTTAAGTCGCCGTGTCGTAGTGGGTGTGGTGTCCGCCTTGCGACGGGGAGGTCACGGGTTTTATCCACACTATGGGAGCGCTCGTTATTTCTCCCCCAAAGACATCAAGTACTGGTTCTACCCAGGAAACCCAGGACTTGATAGCGTTCCGATAAGCCTTAGACTTTTGATGCAATCGAGCTCAAATATTAACTAAAACTTTGGAGTCAAAGTGTGTGTTGCTATTTAGTTGTCAAACCTTTGAGTAAATGTTTGTGTTACCATTTAATAGGAACCTGTACCATGTGTAAGGACACTCACTATGGACTTCCTGCCTGCAACTTGCCATGTAGTGAGAAGTGCGTGATCATTTCATCCGGTCGCTTCTGTAACGAGAACAGTGGTGCATGCTTAGGGGAGTGTAAAGCAGGCTACTTCGGTGCACAGTGTCTGTCAGTATGCAGCGTGCAGTGCGCTACGGGAAGTTGCGACCGTGGAAGCGGGGCGTGTACCCCGTGCAAGACCGGATACAGAGGGGCAAACTGCACCATGACTTGTTCTGTGAACTGTAATCCAGGAAATAACGGTCGAACATGTGGACAGTTGAACGGCTTTTGTGACGTTGGTTGCAACACCGGTTTCTACGGAGACGACTGCGTTTTGACTTGCCCGGTAAATTGCGCGAACAAGCAATGCGACGCCAATGGGCTTTGTACGGGTTGCACTGAAGGTTATTATGGCAGCACTTGCGCCAACCAGTGTAGCGGATGTTTCGAACTTCAGTGCTCCCCAACTAACGGCGACTGCCTGAACAAGTGCGTGACCGGAAAGTACGGGACTAAGTGTATGTCAGACTGCCTTGAGAGATGTAATGATAACACGTGTGATCAGACGACGGGAAAGTGTGAAGGTCGGTATTTGTCATAGAATTTACATTTCTTAACAGTAACATGAATACTAAAAATGAACGAATGTTTCGCGAAATATTTCGTAAAATAAAGTTAAACCATAAAATCAGTGTTCCTCAAAGCAATAGCCAAAATTTCATTGCTAGATGTGGTATGGTAACATAAATTTAATGAGATACAAAATGCTCGTTTTTATTTTTCTGTGCGAAATATATTTCCTTTTAATTTCCAGCAAGGATATCTATTCTGCCCCTCCCCTCTAAAAAAAAAGAAGAGCATTTTGTATCTTGTTTAATCTATGTTACCATACCACATCTAGCGTTGAAATTTTGGCTTTTGCTATAAGGAACATTAATTTTGTATGTGATAACTTTATTTTCAGACATATTGTACGAAATATTGATTGATTTTGAGTGTTAATGTGCTTTTATCAATTACAACAGTTGTATTATCTTTCAATTATACTAATTCTACCGTAAGACATTTTGAAAGTAAAATATCTTGCATTAAATAAGATAATGTCACTATATTTCTTGCTGCAGTTTTTCGGATTGATCATCTAAGCTTTCAAGTCGTGATCGCGAAATAAACGTTCTAGTATTAGAGCATTTTTTGTGTGAAATAATATTTCGTGTTTCTTAATTTTTTAAATGATTTAAAAATAAGCATTTAAGTTTATTGTTTTATATACACAATACTTAATACTTGTTTGTGTATGCCCTTTTACTGACAGGTATATTGCAAATATGTGACAATGAAATATCTAATACTCAATCGGTTATAATTATTTTACGACTTAGTTTTTATAATATGTTAATGAACTTCATTTTACAAAATGTCGGGAACGGAGGTAACATTCACGTGTTAAAAATGTTTCACTTTGATCAATCGTCCGTTGTCGTTTTGAATGTGTTGGTCTATAGATGTACTTGGTTTTGTGAATAAATTCACAACCACTACGGAGCCAAGACAACGTTCAAGTGAAGCAGTTCAGTCGCTCACATTTTTAAGCGTTGTGTTAAGCTTACAGTATGAAATCTAAAAAGCACATTTAGTTTTATTTTGGTTTTAAGGTAGCGCACCTCTAATGGGCACATATCCAAACATAATCTAATTAATTATTTTCTTAATCAGCATCATTTCACTGAACTACATGCAAATTTGTAGGTAGGCTTTCCATGCTTTTTAAAAAAATATACCGATTTTTTCAAAACCACCCCCACGCTCGGCTTTTGTCCAGTTTATTTTCACCCCTGGGGTATATAAAACTTCCATAATTCATTCAAATTTCCAAATATGGGCATGCAGTTGGTGTGTACAGATGCAGTAAAGGTGTTTACAGTTTAAACAAGATGAAATAAGTATTCTTTTACAGACATTTATTTTTTACAAATTTTTATCTATTGAAGAGCGCCATGAAATGTAAGTGAATTCAGCCAAGTAAAAATTGGGTCGGTTAAAAACAAAGTGTCATAAAATTTAAAATAGTATCATTTAAGTCATATTTAAACTAATTTTTTATAGAAACACTACATACAGCAAAAATACCAAGAACTAGACAGATTTAACGTTAACTTTTTGAAATAAAAATAAAAATGCAACATGCATGGTTCGTATTTTCAACAGTAAATCACCCAATTTCGCCATAACGTTGTTTTAATTTTAATAATTGAAGAATGTGCATAAAAATTGCAACATATTTAACAATAAATATAGCTTATATGCCAAATTAAATCAAATTACGTAAGAAAATAAATAAAACGCGTCGCAAAAAAGTATACGTCGTCGGCAGGATTCGAACCTGCGCGGGAATATCCCAAAAGATTTCTAGTCTATCGCCTTAACCACTAGGCTACGGCACCTAATAGTAGGCTCTTCAACCTTCGAAGAAATCGCGGGAAATCATTAGAGGTGCGCTACCTTAAAACATGACAACATACGAACCACGAATGAATACCAAACTGTATGTTAAAATAATGTTATAAGTGAAATGAATAAAAAGTATGTCTTCGTTAATTGAGTCGCGGAAAACGGGGCCTAATGCATGTGCGTTAAGTGTCGTCCCAGATTAGCCTGTGATTTTAACACTCCGTCTAAACTGGATTGTAGCCAAAAAGATACTTCTGTGTTACGGAAACTTCTATAAAATGAAAATGTCGCTCCTGATAAGCCTTTACGGACGGAGAGTGTAATCTGGGGCGACACTTTACGGACGGAGAGTGTAATCTGGGGCGACACTTTACGGACGGAGAGTGTAATTTGGGGCAACACTTTACGGACGGAGAGTGTAATCTGGGGCGACACTTTACGCGAATGCATTAAACCCTGTTTTCCCAGATCGAGGCTCATAGAATCGTAAGGCATATAAGCTTAATTGAGGTGTATATATAGTGTCTTGACTTCACGTTTTGTTGTAAAATGTTCACATTGATGTCACACGATTAAGTATGTATGGACATGTCTGTTAGTATTACAACGTATACAAACATGTATTATGCGAAGAATGTTAGTGAAACTATTCGTCGACATTGTGATTGACTACACATACAAAACTGTTTTACATTTCAAAACAAACAAACATACATAATAAATTATAAAACAACGATTATGCCATACCCTTAACCAATTAAGCCTAACTAAAACAATATATCCAACATATATTATTCTAGACAACATAAGAAAGAAAATGAATCTAGTTGTATGCATACGTCGCAATAAACAGGCGCCATATACCAATATCACTATTTCAATGACATGGCATCTTTATGAGCCCACGGCCCTAGCAACATCTTGTTGTCGTTCCATACCATATTGTTTTTTTTAAGTTGTGAATTCAGTCCGAACTGCGCTTTTCACACATACAACGAAACTCATGTACGCGTTCAATAAATGATCTACGTAAAAGCAGCTCATGCCAGAGTCGAAGCGGTCGCCTTGGTTTGACGTAGGCGACATGTTTCGTAAAATGTGATCATGAGATTATGGTTTCAATCCTTATCGTGTCAGCGTTCTTGAAAAGATACCAAGTATACTAGCCCAAAACAAAGATTCAAGCATTCAAAGATTCAAAAAGCATTGTGCTTTGCGTGCAATTCAGGTAGAATTAATAATATATAATCGTTTATATTTGTGGGCTAAACGTCGTGATTTTTTGAAATGACTTTCTCGTTGCAGATTTTATAAACAATATTCTGTCATTTATCGATGAGTTGGTGTAAAATTCGTGGATCGGTCAAGCTCTCATTAACGAATTGCGCAAATAAAATTTATGTAACAGATCCATGAGATGTGTGTTCTTATTTCAGTAAAGGTCACCTCCGCTCCTACCCTGGCCCCGGTAGTGTCCACAGCGAATGATGAGGAGCTGAGTACCGGCACCATCATCGGCATCACTCATGTTTCTGTCTGGTTTATGACGTCATGTTGGTCCGCATAAGACGTCATATTTTAGTGATAGAGATGTACGTCACGACCGTATCATTCATGTTTCCGTCTGGTTTATGACGTCACGTTAGTCCGCATATGACGTCATATTATTTTAGTGAAAGAGATATCACTGATGATAACATTTTCTTAAACAGTTAGATCGTATTCAATATTATCAAATAGCAACGAATACTTTATCAGTAATAGCGTCTAACTGAAATATATATGAAAGAGTTAGCGTATTATGATGAAACATATAATTCTGTTGTTGTTGTTTTTTTCAACAAATGTGGATTATCCGATCGCAGGACATGACATATTTTTCTGCTTTACTGTCTATGATGGATTTGCGATTAATTGCGATTAAATTATTGGCTGCCTAAATATTAACTGCCAATAGAATGGCGCATTTTCTTTTGTTTTATGGCATGCGCAATTACAATAAAAATTGAATGCATAACACAAACTGTGAGGCACTCAAGTTGCCTTTTTTATTTAAGAAAGCTGTTAAACTAAACTTGCCAACATATTATTCATATATTTTTTATAATTGAAAATGTGTGAAATCCGCTTATATTTCCTTTTTACAGAGAGTCAAAAATGTTGTAAAACCTGAACAAATGTACTTGTTATACATACACATTAATTGTACTATCAGAAGAACTGTACAGAATAATTTATTGAGCACATAACTGAGGGTCGAAAAAAGTTTGCACAATATTCGATGTTCAAAATTTGATAATACACATAATCTTGTCTTCGTAAAGTGTCATAAATAGGGCAGGGGTCCAAGAAGACTCGTACCCAATCATCTTTGACTGACAGTTCAACTGTTGGTTTAATCCTATTTATTTAAGCTCGATTGCATCTAAAGCCTGAGGCGTATTGAAACGCTCTCGAGTCCGTTTCCTGGGACTATAACCAGTACTTGATGTATTTGTGGATATGAAGGAACGCTCCAACGGGGTTCAAAACCGTGACCACCTGTCACTGACGCGTGCTTGCAGGCGCGCTGAGGACGCGAAGAGCGAAATCCACATACCGGAAGACATTCTCGAGCGTCTCTCGCACAAGGGTTACATACCACAAGTGTCCGCACGCGACCTCCACAGCCAATACTCGACCAGCCTTCCCAAACCAAACTATAATCTAGACGGAGATGACGAGAAAGATTTTGTTCTGTGGCACGTTATAATTTAGACATTTTAGCTCTGGTTCAAGCGATGCATGACATGCGTGTGAATCACTTTAGTATTATGCATATGCATTAGTTGGGCACTGTTTGCATGCATGTGTATAATCTGACGTTTATAAATAAGTTGCCAACATCATGTTTGATTTGCTTTATACTAAACTACCGGTATTTAGTTTTATTCCGCTTTCGCAACACTGGGTGGTATGGTTAAAAAGAGAAAAAAAAGAAATTTCATTTTTCCTATAGACCATCATAATTTTCATTTACAGAGATAGGCTCACATTTTTGCATATGTGTTTATATGTATTAGATTTTGCGTTGTAGCTTTATTTTGTCGTGCTTGTGTTTTATTTGTAGTGTTGTTACATTGATACTGTAATGCACCTGACTTATTCGATTTTTAAATAAATGTATACGTGTATATACGTAGAAAAATGAATAAATAAATGTATAAATGCTACCTGAATTAAATACTAGTAAAGATACTTATTTTCTTTATTAGGTTACATCTGTAACTACAAACTAAATCTAGCACGATCACATATTATGACTTTTTTTAAACATTAAAATCTAGATCTGATTATACCATTGTGTCCGGCTTGAAAGGACAGGCGTTCATAATAGTTCGAAATGAATTCAATAAGGAAGATAAAAGGGCAGTTTTAGTTTTAACAGATGTAGGAATTACGAACAACCGAAATGTTACACAAGCTGAAGAATATTTTTCAAGCTTTTCAATAGCAATTAGGATCAAGTAAGAACACTGCGTTAATGGAAACATTTAAATGCTTAGCTACGAAATGGACCTATATTAGTTTATATAAAAGTTGTTATGTGTCTTTTAAAAACGTTCCTGCTTTATGCCTTGCGCGTTTGTTATTCACATATATTATGAACTCATTTGCAAACAGGAAGCTGAACTCAAACAAACGTAACAACAGACTAAGCGTACACATTTATCAGAGTTAATAAAAAAAACAACATGCAGCCTTAGAATATAGAGCATCGTTCCGTGAAACCTAGAGTAAATTCATAAATATTGCATACATGCATATGCGTAAAGTGCCGCTCATTTCCCGCCTAAACAGGATTTTTGCAAGAAAATTCTTTCTTTAAACGAAACATACCATAAAAGCGAAATGTTGAAATTAAATAAACGTCAGAAGCAGCTAAAAACAACAACATGGTTTCAACTCGATCATCTGCGTCTAATTCATATTTAAATAGATAAAACACAGCAAATAGAGGACACCGCTTAAAAATATATAAATTAAATATCAACTCGCGTCTCTGTCTCGTTTCAGAAACGCCGAGAATGCCAAGAATGAGATTTTTCTACCCAGTGAAATATTAGAAGGTCTGTCCAATCACCATAGCGTACACAATCTTCATGAGCACGAGTCCACGTCATATCCGGTCGTGCGCGTCGTAGGTGATGACGATGACGATTTCGTTCTGTTTTGAACATGCCGACTTGTTCCTGATCGCATCGTTTAGTGGGGAAAGAAAACTGACACTATTAAAATTGAACTGATGTAAAAGTTGCCATATTATATCACTTTTTATTTAATCACGTTTTATTTAATGAGTGCATTTTTCTTTAAAACGTAATGTTTCATAGTGTCAAGCGTATTATATTTAATCACGTGTTAAGTGCAACGACGAACAATTGAATGCATTATTTTACAAGTCATAATACGTGGATCGTGCTGATATGCCAATTGTTATAATGTATGTTTGATAGTTTGTGTTGAACGTTCTGATTATGGTACTATACTTGCAGAATGACTACATTTACAAAAGTAGCTTTTAGATGTATGAACTCTTTTGTTATTACATGGTGTTTTTATATATTTAAGTTTGTTTAAATTAATTGTATTGGTTTACAGGTATTTTGCATATCTATATCTCGTATTTTAAAAAGTGCATTATTTTATAGTATTACAAAACGAAACTGATGTTCTTTTTTGTGTTTTCCTCAATGTATGATCTATTTTTATTTGGAATGATCTTAGACTAGTATCTATAGAAGTTTGAAATATACTTGTAAGTAATGGTCTTTGCTGACACGAACACATATAACTAACAAATAATGCTGTCCAATACTTTCGCTATGGAACATGACAATTGTTTTGTTTTGTCAGAAATAAGCTACATGTAAATTTTACTGTAAGCTATTTACGTTGGTACGTAATTCGGTCACTATGTAAATTTACTTTATTCATTTATTTTCAATATGACTCTTTTTTCGCTTTATTCATTGTTCTAAAAGCATTTCTAAATGAATATATGGTATGGGTTAAAGGTTTGAAATTTTAGCTACACACGTCATGTTTATCCAATCGTCATTATTTTCCTTTGGAGTATATTCTTGAACAATTGTGAATATCATCTCATTGAATTATCTCAGTATAAACATTTAGTGATAGTGCGAAATAGTTAATGGTTTTAATGAAAGTTTTCTTTTGTACAAAGCTCCTATTCATATATATCATTCCAGTATGTTAAATAGGTTTGTACTGTGCAACCAGATGTAAGATCGTTGCACTTCACGAAAGCCAAAGTCATTCAATGGAGCCTCGTTCGGAGTCAACTGAACTTCGTGCATGTGCGTAAAATGTCGTCCGCACAGGCGTATAAGGGACGACACTTTCAGTTCTAATGGTACATTGAAAGTCTATTCTCACCGAAAATCCAGTTTAGGCGGAAAGTGTCGACTGGTCCCTTATTAGCCTGTGCGTAGTGGCAAGGCTCATCAGAAACGGCACTGAACGCACATGAATAAAGCCCAGTTTTCCAAGAACAAGGTTCAATTTTAGCATAGACTCGCAGTCATTGCCTAGTCCTGCTAGTTCCAACACAGGTTTGGAATAATGCGCGTTGATAAAAGTTTAAGCAGTTGTGCTTAAGCAAACATCTGTATTAGAACCTACCATAGAATAGACAAGTGTTTTTAACTACATATTCCATTAACGCCCGCACAAAACCAATGCGGGATATGTTTGTGATTTTATTGATTACGACTACAGTAGGGAAAAATCGAACAAAACAACAACAACCCATGTCATATAAGTAAGTGTGTTTAGAGCTTAAAGCCACATAACTTATGGTTTTCGCTCTGTGTGTCTGTCTGCCTGTGAGTCTGTCACACTTTTCTGGATCCTGCGATAACTTTAAAAGTTCTTAATATTTTTTCATGAAACTTGAAACATGGATAGATGGCAATATGGACATTATGTACGTGATTTCATTTTGTTCCTACGTCAAAAATTTTGGTTGCTATGGCAACAAATAGACTAGAAATACTGCTGAAAATGGTGGTCACGTCATATCCGGTTGCACGCGTCGTAGGTGATAACGAAATCGATTTCGCTCTATTGAGAACATGTCGCCTTGGCAACAAATAAAAGAAAGAAAAAAATTCTGACAATGGTGGTGCCGGTAGGGGACATATTTTGCTTGGCAAAAGTCTTGTTTGGCATAGAAATTTAAGTATAAATAAGAAACATATTTTATCTATGCCAATTAGAATATATCTGGTGGTAACAAGGTAGAAATCCGTCTATTTGCGCTTTAAAACTTACAAATAATCGCGTTTGTTGAAATGGACTTATACGTCTAGAAATCCTACTTTCGGTTTTAAAAGCGGTACCATTTGAAAAATAATAAACTACTTGCTAACTACGCTATAGATTTAATTTTATCTATGTCAATTAAAATATATCTCAGGTAACAAGGTAGAAATCCGTCTTTTTGCGATATAAAACTTAAAAATAATCGCGTTGTCGAAATGGACGTATACGTCTAGAAATCCTACTTTCGGTTTTAAAAGCGTTACCGTTTAAAAAATAATAAATTACTTGCTATTACTACGCTATAGATTTAATTTTATCTATGACAATAAGAATATATCTGGTGGTTACAATGTATAAATCCGTCTTTTTTGCTCTTTTAAACTTAAAAATAATTGCTTTTGTCGAAATGGACGTATACGTATAGAAAATCCTTCTTTCGGTTTTAAAAGCGGTACCGTTTTAAAAATAATAAATTACTTGCTTACTATGCTCTAGATTTAATGACAATTGTGCACAATTTCAAATTGCATCTATATGTATTGATGAACATGTATTTCATTTCAAGGTCGGAGGCTTTAAGTAAACCAATTGTACAGCTTAGTAAACAAAATGTTACTTCTATTATCTTGTTTCATGACGTTAACATGCATAAAATAACGTATTTACGACGAGATGTATATGCCTCTATTATCTTGTTTCATGACGTTAGCATGCATACATTAACGTATTTACGACGAGATCTATATGTTAATGTACAGTGTTTTGCACATATAAACATATTTTTTATGTACGTTGGTATTAGATTTTCCAGTTGTATGTGTGTCATCGCTTTCATTATATTACAATACGATAACTATCGTCTTGAGTTAGTTCAAACCAACATATACTCGAATATCTATGGATAAATAAACAAGAGCTGTCAGAAGACTCGACTATTCGAGTGCTTGACAGTATAACGTAAGCCATCATGGGGATATTGTTCATATTCAATAAGGTAAAGGTAATATAGTCATATTTTAAGTGGAAGAGGACCATGATTGAAACATATTGATCGCTTATGTTTTAAAGAAGTTGTACTTTATAGACGATTCTGAGTTCAGGTATATTTTCCACAATCTATTGAGCATTTGTAAAGACATAAAACAAACTAATAAAATTTTATTTCAAGTTTGATAGCAATAGCTTGGGTAGGATGGTTGGACGGTCCTTCAAAAAATGAATAAAACAAATATTTGTGCTTTTTTTACCATGTTTAAAAAAATAAAACTTTTGCGCTTTTGGGTCATGGGGTGGGGTGGGGTAGAGAGGGAAGTATAATGTGGGTGTGTGGTCATTTATTAGATGATCTTTCAAAAATAAGAAAAAAAAATTGTTTCGGGGGATGGTTTGGGTGGAGTCCATTGTGGTATGTCAGGTAAACGTTGTTTTGTCAATTTAAGAATCAAATCTGATCATAAATAAAGAAGTTATGGCAATTTCAGCAAAAATTATTAAGTTGACCTTGAGTCAAGATCATTCAAACGTCAAGGTCATATTCAACTTGCCAGGTGCATTACCCTCATGATAGTAAGAAAGTATTTGAAGTTTGAATGCAATAGCCTTAATACTTTAGAAGTGAAGTGGATCAAAACACACACTTTAACAAAATTTTCAAAGTTATTAAGACAAAAAGGGCCATTATTCCGTTAAAATCCGTTATGCAACTTTCCCTGTAGAGTCCCCTTACCATGGTAAGCGAGTTTTCCAAGTCTGAAAGCAATACATACCTATGATACTTCAGGAGTAAAATGGACCAAAACACAAAACTTAACCAAATGTTCAATTATCTAAGTATAAAAGGGGCCATAAATCTGTCAAAATGCCAGTCAGAGTTACATAAATTTGCCTGCACAGTCCCCTTATGATAGTTGGTAAGTGTTGCAAGTATGAAAGCAATAGCTTTGATACTTAAGGAATAAAGCAACCCTAAACACAAAACTGAACCAAATTTTAAAAAGTATAAAAAGGGCCATAATTCTAACAAAATGCTTGATTCAATTGTCTGCTGTTGTTTATAGATTGGGGTCATGTTGGTAAAAAAGTATGCAAAATATAAAAGCAAATGACCAAGTACATAGAAAATATTTGAAGTGGTACGCAAACTTTAACATAAATTTATCAATAATATGCATATTCTTAGTGAAAAAGGGCCATAATTCTTACAGAATGCTTGATAAAGTTGACTGCTTTTGTTTATAGGTTTGGGTCATGTTGGCAAAGAAATGTGCAAAATATAAAAGCCATATGTCAACGGAAATAGAAAATATTTAAGGTGTTACGCAAACTTTAACATTCCAACGCCTACGCCGGGGTGAGTAGGATACCTCCACTTTAACTGGACACACTCTATGGATTAGACCAAGAGTTTTAGAAGCAACATTTCAGGTTCCGTTCTGATATTGTTTGTCATGTATAACGAGTAATATATTGGCATCACATACAATGTATGACTAGGTAAGAGAGAACCTTAATTTGAGCCTCGTTCTGGGAAAACGTGACTTAATGCATGTGGGTAGCGTCGTCTCAAATAAACCTGTGCAGCCTAACATGAATTTCATTAAAACAAGAACTTCCTTTAAACGAAAAATAACATAGCGGCAGACATTGTCTTCCCAGATTAGCACAGGCTAATATGGATCGACACTTGAACATGCATTAAGCCCCGATTGTACAGAGCAAGGCTATATATATAATCGTATAGGGCGGTCAGGATGTCTTTCTTCGGGACCTTGACTATGACCCTAACTCGTAGTCTGATGTTGGTGTGTAGATCTGGAGTACGGTAGTTCAGTTATTTCTCGCCGAGATACGGATGGATATAAGCCAGCTGGAGACTCGTGGGGTGCAACTGATGACGCTATTGACTACCTCCTTCATCGATATAAAAGCAACCAGGTCGCGATATTTTTATATATTTTTTTATGAAACGAAACAATGACAAACTAAAATGATGTGGATAAGAAAAGGTACAAAACAGTTGAGATAAGATGTTGAGTTGTAATGGAATGGTGATTCTTATTTATTTATTTTACAAATTATTTATATTTTTGTTTTATTCTTTTATATTGTATTTTTTTGGGATATTAATCTTAAAACAATGACAAACTAATATGATGTGGATTAGATAAGGTATAAAACATGAAGTTGAGATGAAATTGATGAAAATAGAGGTATCCAGACAAACCCCCCACGGACAAAAACCCTCCCGTCATTTCCATAGGGGGCGGAGTCCCATGAAAAAACCGGGCCGAACAAAAACCCTGCCATGAAAAAACGGGGGCGGACAAAAGCCCTCCCATGCAAAAAACTATCCCAGATGAAATGGTAGTTAATTTTAATAAATCTTATAACAGAACAAATTTAAGCAATTTAACACCGACAAATGTAATTGCTTCACACAATGTTGCATTCGTTTATCCGAAAAATTTACTTATGCTGACCATATTTGCTCAAAATATCAAACTGTGAATTTGCAACATATAACAATAGCACCGCAGAGTGGATGCCACGCTTGGCTGGGTGTGAAGTTTTGAATAAATGAAAGCTTGTCAGAAGAATATTAGAGGTCACAGTGACCTTGACCTCTGACCTAGTGACCCAAAAATTGGTGTGGCGTGTAGAACTTATCAAGGTGAGCTACATATGAAGTTTCAATGTTGTAGGTGGAATCACTTTGATTTTAGCGCCCATGTTAAGGTTTTAGCACGACGCGGACGGAAAACGAGCTGGCTATGACAATACCTCGGGTTTTCTCCTAAAACAGACGAGCTAAAAATACAAAATAAAAAGATTTTTTTTCTTAGACCTAGGTTTGTAAAAACTGTTGAAATGAAACTTCCATGAGTATTCCATTAGATTTTAATGACATAACTTGTCATTGTAAATTTGCATGTTTCCTATCATGAGTCACGTTCTGAGAAAACTGGGCTTAATGCATGTGCGTAAAGTGTCGTCCCATATTAGCATGTTCAGTTCGCACAGCCTAATCAGGGACGACACTTTCCGCCTAAATTGGATTTTTGCTAAGAAGAGACTTAATTTTAACGAAAAATGTCATAAAAGCGGAAAGTGTCGTCCCTGATTAGCCTGTGCGGATTACACAGGATATTCTGGGACAACACTTAACGCACACGCATTATGCCCAGTTTTCTCAGAACACAACTCATATATAGATTCTTATCCTGTTGAAATAATACAAGGCAGCAGTTCATTCTTCGTAAAACAAATATGCCTGTCTATATGAAGGAACCCACAACGGCTTTTTTTAATGAAATTAAACTGGATTTCATCATTTTATGCTCTATGTTCTTGTTTAAATGAATGTTCCATGATCAAATCTTAAATTTTAAAATTGCATGATTTTTCGAAATAATGTACATTTCTTGATCTACACATGCACTTATTATCATAAGAGAAGCTATGCCATGTGTGTCATAAAAACCTGTTCCATGAAATGTAATACAACATACATTAATGTGTCTGGTGATATATGCATTTTAAAACAAATATCACATTTTACAAAATAAACACATTGGCTTTGTTATTGATCTCTTTTTTGTGTCTTGTATGTTTGTGTTGTGAAGTTCCAGAGGCTCCCAGTATCACGTGGCCCTCCTGTATCTCCTCCTGGATGACCCCCTCCACATGCTGGAGGTTTCCCTGGGCCTCCACATAGAACATCACATCATGCAGCTGCTCTCGGAGGTCTGCAATCTCCTGTACAGTAAACATGCACATATCAGCCTTGCTAAGTGAAAAGTGGTTAAAAATGCATGTGCTTTAAGTGTTTTTCCAGGGACATTACTCTTCCCCAAAACTGGATTTTGGTAAAAAAAGTCTTCCTTTAAACAAGAAATGAGACAGAACAGGCTTATCTGGGATAACACTTTACGCATTGAACCCCATTGTCTAAGAGCAAGTGTCATTTATAACGAGACCAAAAACACACATAATGGCTTGACATTAACGTTTTAATACCATTGTCAAGTTGAACTAGTGCCCTAAAATTTCTCTTGTCTTGACAAATAAGGTACTTTTCCTGACCTTAAATGTCACTTAATATACTTAGTTACTTCAGTAATTTTAAACATATATGTATAGTAGCATAGCAAACAACAAAAGTGTGTTGTAAATGGGGTGCCTCAATCTTTCAGTATAATTAAGCGATCTTTTCATGTTTTGGTAAATTGACAAAATTAAAAAACAAGAGGGCTTAAATGGCCCTAGTTCGCTCACCTGAGAGGAGTCGATTTATTTAATCTTTACCAAACGTCAAACTTGACCTAGATATTGTCCAGACAAACATCCTGGTCAAGTTTCATCATTATTGAACCAACACTCTGGCGTATGGAGTGTTTTTGTTTTTGTAAGATTTTAACTGGTGACCTATATTTTGAGTTGACCCCCCTTACCAAACATCCAACTTTGCTTACAAAAATAAATATTCTGACCAAGATTAATAAAATCTGAAACATAATTGTGACCTCTAGAGTGTTTACAAGGATTTTGTATAATATAATAAAAATTTGGACAATCTAAGGGCAATACTTATGGCATTAATATGTGATTTTGCTCATTATCAAACTTGACTGAGATCTTTCAGCAACCTTCATAAAGAATGCTTGAGAAGTGTGAATGCTAGAGTGTAAACAAACCAAATGTGGACGAACGGACGGCGGACAAAGACCAATTCTAAATCCTCACCTCAGCAATCAGGTGAGCTAAAAAGTGTGTTTCACCGATCTCAGCCATTTTCCAACTTGTCCGAGGAATCAATAAAACCAATGTATTGACTACGTTTCACGATGATTAGACAAGGTTTCTCTCCAGTCACATAAGGAAAACTGCCCCCCCCCCCTGGCGGCCATTGTTTTTTTACCGATCGGGACCATTTGCAAACTCATCTGAGATATATATAAAACCAATCATTTCACCAAGTTTCATGATGATTAGGCAAAAAATGTGACTTCTAGAGTGTTTACAAGCTTGTTTTACTATAGAAATAAAGAAAACTGTCCCCCCACCAGCCATGTTTTTCAACTGACCGGAACCATTTTTTAACTCAACTCTCGTATCAAGGAAACAAATGTTCTGACCAAATTTCATGACAATTGGGCCAAAAATGTGACTTCTAGGGTGTGCGCATGTTTTCACTATAAACATATAGAGGAAAATGCCCCGCCCACTTGCGGCCATGTTTTTCACCGATCTGGACCATTTTCGAACTCGTCCGAGATATCAATAAAACCAATGTTTTGTCCAACTTTCATGATGATTGGGCAAAACTTGTGACTTCTAGTGTGTTTACAAGGTTTATCTTTAGCCAAATAAGGAAAACTGCCCCGCCCACTGGCAGCCATGTTTTTTAACGGACCAGAACCACTTTTGAACTCAACCAACATATCATTAAGACAAACATTTTGACAAAGTTACATGAATATTGGGCATGAAATGTGACTTCTACAGTGTCTACAATGTTTGTTGTTGTTTTTTTACCTAGTGACCTAGTTTTTGACCCAGGATGACCCAGTTTCCAACTCCATCGAGATATCATTGGGACAAATCTTCTGACCAAGTTTCACGAAGATCTGAAAAAAAAATGTGGCCTCTAGAGTGTTTACAAGGTATCTCTATAGCCAAATAATGAAAACTGCCCCGCCCACTGGCGGCCATGTTTTTCAACAGACCAGAACCACTTTTAAACTCAACCAACAAATCATTAAGACAAACATTTTGACAAAGTTTCATGAAGATTGGGCATGAAATGTAACTTCTACAGCGTTTACAAGGTTTTTCTTTTTTTTGACCTTGTGACCTTGTTTTTGAGCCGGCATGACCCAGTTTCAAACTCGACCGATATATCATTGGGACAAAGCTTCTGACCAAGTTTCATGAAGATCGGAAAAGAAAAGTGCCCTCTAGAAAATACACTGTATTACTATGAAAACATTAATAGTCTAAGGGGAGTAACTACTGTAAACTTAAATGCAATATTTAGAAGAAATGTCTCGCATGTTACATGACCTTAATGCATGATTGTTTACAAGTCTTTTTACTATATGAATATAGAAAAAATTGCCCGTCCCCCTGGCAACCATGTTTTTCAACGGACCGGAACCATTTTTGAACTCAGCTCTCATATCAAGTAAACAAATGTCCTGACCAAATGGCATAAACATTGGGCCAAAAAATGTGACTTCTAGAGTGTTCACATGTTTTTTCACCGATCTAGACCATTTTCGAACTCGTCCGAGAAATCAATAAAACCAATGTTTTGACCAATATTCATTTTGATTGGGCACAAATTGTGACTTCTAGAGTGTTTACAAGGTTTCTCTATAGACAAATTAGGAAAACTGCCCCGCCCACTGGTGGCCATATTTTTCAACGGACCAGAACCACCTTTGAAATTAACCAACACATCATTAAGACAAACATTTTGACAAAGTTACATGAAGATTGGGCATGAAATGTGACATCTACAGTGTTTACAAGATTTTTTCCTTATTTGACATAGTGACCTAGTTTTTGACCCGGCACGACCCAGTTTCGAACTCGACCGAGATTTTATTGGGACGAAGCTTCTTTCCAAATTTTATGAAGATCGGACAATAAATTTGGCTTCTAGAGTGTTTACGTACAAATGTGGACGGACGGACGGACAGACGACGGACAAAGAACGGTCACAAAAGCTCACCTGAGCAATTTTGTGAGCTAAAAAGCAATATGTCAAGGGACACAGAACATATTTGAGATGGTACGCAAACTTTAACATAGATTTATCAATAATATGCATATTCTAAGTAAAACAAGAGATGTGTTTGTCAGAAACACAATGCCCCATGTTGCGCCGCTTTGAAATAAAATGTCAATATAACATTTGGCAGGTTTAGAAATTATCTCCCTTTTAAAGCTTATTACTTCCCTTGAATTATATTCTTTGACTTTTTACCATGAAGGATGACCTTGACCTTTCACCACTCAAAAAGTGCAGCTCCACGAGAAGTAAGTAAGAGATTGAATAGAGAAATGATTTTTTTTAATTTTTGACCTTTGATATTTGTAAGAAAAACAGTAATAATGAACATTTACAATGCTCTTAAATATCCATATGCATCTTCTGACGATTTAAAAACATGAAAATTATAAGGCTTTGCAACACAAAACAATTTAACAATTTGGAGATTTGTTGTTGTCATTTAATTGTGTGACACTACAAGGATTGCTAATATAAAATATAAAATACAACATTCATAGTATGATGACGGATGGCTGACTGATCTTTTTACTCTACTTTTATTCCAGGGGTGAGTGGCTCGAGCCCAGTTGAGGGTTACTGTTTTTCTTTCTTTTATTTTATTCATGTATTTTACTAGAGCTTTTTAGACTCAATGTTTACATTTATCAATATAAGCAATTAATATCAAACTTCAATATATGACAAGATCTGCGAAAAGGCCCCTTTAAAACAAAACAATTTAGTTAGTTTTTCTCATAGCACGGGCTCTATATTTAATGAAAACATAAAGGACATGCCTTGTCTTTGGTAGCTATTTGTTCTTTAAGGAGCAGGACCTGTTGTTTTCACTCGTCCTGGTTTCTCCGTAGACTCTTGTTCAACTCTCTCTCCTCCTGCAGATCTGTCAGAACCTTCTTCAAACAAGACTGCAACTACAACATAGATAGTACTGGTGAACATCTATCAGAACCTTCTTCATACAAGACTGCAACTACAGCATAGATAGTACTGGTGAACATCTGTCAGAACCTTCTTCAAACAAGACTGCAACTACAACATAGATAGTACTGGTGAACATCTGTCAGAACCTTCTTCATACAAGACTGCAACTACAGCATAGACAGCACTGGTGAACATCTGTCAGAACCTTCTTTAAACGAGACTGCAACTACAACATAGATAGTACTGGTGAACATATGTCAGAACCTTCTTCATACAAGACTGCAACTATACCATAGACAGCACTGGTGAACATCTGTCAGAACCTTCTTCAAACGAGACTGCAACTACAACATAGACAGCACTGGTGAACATCTGTCAGAACCTTCTTCAAATGAGACTGCAACTACAACATAGACAGCACTGATGATTAAATGTCAGAACCTTCTTTATGCAAGACTGCAACTACAACATAGACAGACTGAAACTACAACAAAGACAGCACTGGTTAAAATCTGTCAGAACCTTCTTCAAACGAGACTGCAACTACAACATAGACAGCAATGGTGAACATCTGTCAGAACCTTCTTCATAAGAGACTGCAACTACAACACAGACAGCACTGGTGAACATCTGTCAGAACCTTCTTCAAACGAGATTGCAACTACAACATAGATAGCACTGGCGAACATCTGCACTGGTGAACATCTGTCAGAACCTTCTTTAAACGAGACTGCAACTACAACATAAACAGCACAAGTGAACATCTGTCAGAACCTTCTTCAAACGAGACTGCAACTACAACATAGATAGCACTGGTGAACATCTGTCAGAACCTTCTTCAAATGAGAAAGCAACTACAAAATAGGTAGCACTGGTGAATATATGTCAGAACCTTCTTCAAATGAGACTGCAACTACAACATAGATAGCACTGGTCAACATCTGTCAGAACCTTCTTCAAACGAGACTGCAACTACAACATAGACAGCGCTGGTGAACATCTGTCAGAACCTTCTTCATACAAGACTGCAACTACAACATAGACAGCACTGGTGAACATCTGTCAGAACCTTCTTCAAACGAGACTGCAACTACAACATAGACAGCACTGGTGAACATCTGTCAGAACCTTCTTCAAACGAGACTGCAACTACAACATAGACAGCACTGGTGAACATCTGTCAGAACCTTCTTCAAACGAGACTGCAACTACAACATAGACAGCGCTGGTGAACATCTGTCAGAACCTTCTTCAAATGAGACTGCAACTACAACATAGACATCACTGATGAACATCTGTCAGAACCTTCTTTATACGAGACTGCAACTACAACATAGATAGCACTGGTGAACATCTGGAGTCGATTGGAGGCAGACTAGAGACAAGTTTTATAATCAGATGGTACATTTTGTACTTCATCTTTGTCACTAATTTGACACACTCCCACGTTATGTGCAAGGTATCAAATCATTTGCTCCGGAAATGAGACAGTAGTTTGCGCAAAAAACCTATATCATTCTATATGGCAGACAATCCCATGGATAAGCTAAACGGTACTTAACTGAGAAATGAGAAATAAGTTGATCAATATGCAGGACCATTGGGTCGTGCACATCTACTTGTATCCTCAATCGTAATTACTTATTTGACATTTCAATTGAAGTGTTTGTAAAATGTATAAGTAGTTGGCTCCACAAACGTATTACATTTTCAAATACAGTTATGCAAATGGTTAAGTTAAGGTAGTACCTGGACACATTTCTTCTCAGATTTCTGTTTCTCCTTGTTTGATAATTCCAACTCAGCATGGAAATGGCTGCATTCTTTGGCAATATTCATTTTCTCCTCCTACAACACATGTACCTAAAATGCTATGTTTATATAAGCCACTTTCTGCAAAAACTGGTAAAAAAAGTGCAATTCCAGATTAGCCTGTGCAGTCGTGCAGGTAACACAGATGATACTTTCGCTTTAAGGGTATATTTCTTGTCATTTGTGAAGGAAGTCCCTTTTTAGTAAAACTCCAGTTAAGGCGGAAAATGTCATCCCAGATAACTGCACACGCTAATCTGGAACTACACTTTACGCACATGCATTTAGCTCAGTTTTTGTAGAAAGCAGTCCATATCATGTTTGATTTGTCAATGCCACAGTGTGACTTCAAGCCAAATGTCCAGACAATATTCCATAGACTGAATGTGTTTTTCATCTTTGATGACATATTTTGTGTGTGATTGCTAATGCAAGAAAAAGCAGTGCATGCTACACCGGTACTAAAAGCTCCGGGGTAGTATCTGGAACAGGGCATCTCCTGTATCACGCACTATACCTCGTTACTTAACAAACAATAGATTCCGGTTTAGAACAAACACGAAAATGTAAATGGAATTAAAAATGGAATAAAACCTATTTATCGGTGTTAACACTATAAATTTCATGGATTTATAATGTGTATGGGCTTAAGCCAGAAGAGCAAGTATGGTACTTTGTTTGAAAATGAAATATAAAATTAAGTATTTATAAAAAGAGTATTGCCTTTTCCTTTTTCGCCGGGTGGGGGTTGGATGTATTTGAACTTGTCAGCAAAAACCGGTTCTTTTCAACGTCCTTGTTGACTGTTATTTCGTCACGCATGATCAAACCAATTAATGAACAATACGACCAATCATCCAATGCGGCAATTAAAGCGTAGCCAATTAACCTCATATGTTTATATTTATGTAAGTGATTACAACAGTGATTGAATGACACTCTTATATCCAGAGCAAAGTGCAGCATATTGGGTTTATAAAAGTGAATAAAAGGGCGTATTCTTCCACAGCAAGTGAAGGGGCGGCTACTGACAGTAGTCTTCTGGAAACGTCACTCTTTGACACACACAAGAAACTAAAACAAAGCAAAAAATCTAATAACAAAGGCTATTTGTAAAACATGCATGCCCCCCATATGGGCTGTCATTTGTAGTGGCAGCCATTGTGTGAATACGTTTTTTGGCACTGTGACCTTGACCTTTGACCTAGTGACCTGAACATCAATAGGGGTGATCTGCGAGTCATGATCAATATACCTATGAAGTTTCATGATCCTAGGCGTAAGCTTACTTGTGTTATCATCCAGAAACCATTTTACTGTGTCAAGTCACCGTGACCTTGACCTAGTGACCTTAAAGTCAATAGGGGTCATCTGCGAGTCATGATCAATGTACCTATGAAGTTTCATGATCCTGGGCGTAAGTGTTCTTGCGTTATCATCCGGAAACCGTTTTTCTAAAATGTGTCACAGTGACCTTATCCTTTGACCTAGTGACCTGAACATCATTAGGGGTCATCTGCGAGTCATGATCAATGTACCTTTGAAGTTTCATGATCCTAGGCATAAGCGTTTTTGAGTTATCATCCGGAAAACATTTTACAATTTTGGGTCACCGTGACCTTGACCTTTGACCTAGTGACCTGCAAATCAATAGGGGTCATCTGCGAGTCATGATAAATGTACCTATGGAGTTTCATGATCCTAGGCTTAAGCGTTCTTGAGTTATCATCCGGAAACCATTTTACTATTTCGGGTCACAGTGACCTTGACCTTTGACCTAGTGACCTCAAAATCAATAGGGGTCTTCTGCCAGTCATGATCAATGTACCTATAAAGTTTCATGATCCTCGGTGTACGGGTTCTTGCGTTATCATCCGGAAACCATCTGGTGGACGGACGGAGACCCCACCACAACAGTACATAATATAATCTGCAAATGTGGTCCTAAACTGCATCCAAGAACGAGACACTGTGACCTTGACCTTTAACCTAGTGACCTCAAAATCAATAAGGGTCATCTGCCAGTTATGATCAATGTACCTTTGAAGTTTCATGATCCTAGGCGTAAGCGCTCTTGAGTTATCATCCGGAAACCATCTGGTGGACGGACGGACCGACCGACCTACCGACATGTGCAAAACAATATACCCCCTCTTCTTCGAAGGGGGGGGGGGGCATAAATATTACAGTATATATAAAGTATCTTTTTTTGCCTCGGTATTTCAGTACTGATAAAAAGTATAAAAACAAAAAGGCCTAGTAATAGTGCTCGCGAATATAAATCTGGCACTGATTTTATAGTAAGAACCTATTAATGTACCGTTACGACGAAGGGATTAATCTGCGAACTGTAGGCGATGGTAATCAGTGGATGCTTTCCTCACGAATGATACTGTTATTACCACATAAAAATCGTGCATCACGTGCACGAATAAAACAATAAATAGAACAGTAATGGTGCAAAAAGCAAAATACAAGTGGAGTTCAAGGATGCCGGAAAAATGCTTTAGAGCTGTACAAAACAATTGTCAGTATCTTTTTTTCAGTCTCTTCATAAAGGTTTAGTGTGATTGATCGAATAATCAAAATTGTCAAATAGATTACAGTGGTTTGTCTTTATGCTGTGTACTGGCATTTAAAGGACATTTGCATGTATTTTTGTATTGTTTTCTATGAGGGTTTTTTCTGTCTCACTTTACATATAGTTAATAGAGCATGAATAATGTTATCTTATTGTTGCATTAGAGATAAATCTGCCACTAATCTTAATCAATAAACTGTCATAAAGCAATACAATCGTGAATTACAGGCAATTTAAATCATCATATCTTAATAGGTATTAGGTTATCGCCAACGAAAACTCGTGCAAAACGTGCAAAAATAAAAAATAGAATGCGAATAAAGGGTATTATTTATGCGTAAAATGTTGAATGCCAATCAAGATCACGTGTACCGGGACACAGGTACTAAGCTATGCATAACAAGTTTAATTGTGTGTTGTGTTTGCTTTGTTTTTTCTGTTTAGTTTTTTCCATTTTTCATATTGTTTAGGTTGCTATATTGTTCGCAATATATAACTGTCATATACATGACAACGGTTATTTGTTGTATTATTTTTGTTGACCTTTTCCGTCTCACTGTACATACATTTTTTTGTACATGTAAACTGTTGTTATATTTTGCAATGAAATTTATAGTTGGATCCGATTGTATATTTATTCCTATAGATCTCTCATGTCCAATTCTGTACTATAAATATTTTTTTTTATTTTCCTGTTTTTGATTATTTTGCTCCCTTTTTATGTCCAGATACTTTCCCAGTTAATACAAATGTCCTTATTGTTTTCAACCTATCGAAAGCATGGGTTATTGATTTTCGATTCTAGAGGCAGTGGCAATATGGAAATTCCTTATAAGCACAATCGAAATAACTATTTAAATAAAGTATGTTATTATAAAAGATGTTATGCATGACTTTTATCTCATCTGATATAAATTATATAACTAGAGCACCTCATAGAGGGTGCCAACGCTTGACTGCGGGTGCAGTTTAATTTTTAATTTGTTTTTTAGACCTTTAATCTAGTGACCCCAAAATGGGTGTGGCGTGTAGAACTCATCAAGGTGCAGCTACATATGAAGTTTCAAATTTGTAGGTGGAAGCACTTTGATATTAGAGCCAATGTTAAGGTTTATATATTAGGAATCACAGTGACCTTGACCTTTGACCTAGTGACAAAAAAATTGGTGTGGCGTATAGAACTCATCAATGTGCATCTACATATGAAGTTTCAAAGTTGTAGGTGAAAGCACTTTTCTTTGAGCCAATGTTGAAGTTTTAGCACGGCGGACGGCGAGCTGGCTATGACAATACCTCGGGTTTTCTCCGGAAACAGCCGAGCTAAAAATCAACTTGTTTTCGTAAAGGCACACTTCCAAAATGGAAATCATCACTACTTCAGGTAGAATGAAAAGACTCGCTCACAATGGCTTTGTCTCCACTAAGAAGAAAACGTCAAAGTCGACTACGCTGGGAATGTTCACAACGCCTGGCAAAGTCTTGTAATGGCGCTTCAGTCACGGACATAAATGTGAAGACAATCAAATCCACCACAAGTCACGTCCATGACGGAGACCAATTCCATGTCGAAGCGATGAAGCTGCGTGAAGATATTCTGTCGACCCCCACCGCCAACAGAGGACAACCAGGGCAGATAATCGCAGACAAACTGATCACTTGTCCGGATGAGGTCCGAGCAGCTATCGGCAAGACGGAGACTCTGAAGCAGGCCATCCGGAGGAAGAAACGTGGCAGGGCACCAGTAGAGCCAGCTGGTTCTGTTGGCATCCCTCGTCCTATACCATCGCAGTACATCACAACGATGCCAGATGGGGACAAGTCCTTCCTGGTGTATGAGAATGGATCTATCGATGCACAGTTGCTGGTCTTTGCGAGCGACACTGGGCTGCGACTGCTAGGGATGGCAGAGACTTGGTTATGTGATGATACTCATTCAACGGCACCGAAAATATTCGCTCAACTGTTCTGCATTCGCGTGCCATTGGGTGATGGTAACGTCACCGAAGGCTACGCCTTCCTCACAAGCAAGCAGCAACAGTTGTACAAGAAAGTATTCACGGCGCTGCTCGACGCCTGCCTACAGAGAGACATCCAAACAAACATCCGAGACGTGGTATGTGAATACGATCAAGCCATACACAACGCAGTGCAGACATCGCTTAGCTCCCACACACGTATACAGGGATGTTTTAACTATCTGACTCAAGCAACGTGGCGTTGTGTCCAGAGCGAGGTTCTGCAGGCTCGATACAAAGACAAAGAAGAGGTGCGGCACTTCTGGGCAATGCTGGATGGTATGGCGTTTCTCCTGGTGCATCTGGCGCTGACGGCATGCGCCTTCTTCGGATATTGGCACCAGATGGCATTGACAGCATATTAGACTACTTTTACGCCAACTACGTCAACTGGGCATACAGGAGCGTAATGAAGGATAGTCACCTCCGCTTTAGGCGCATGCTTGCGCTTCCCGCCTGATGTATGGAATGTTCAGGAATCTACAAAAAATGGTGAAGCATAGACGAATAACTTATGTGAAAGCTGGAACAACGGTTTCAAGCATCTTGTCGGCCACGCAAATCCCTCATTGTGAAATGTAATCTCATGCCTGCCGAAGGACAACGCCATGACCAAAGTTGAGGTGTACCGATACGAGCACGGGGAGCCAGTAGCAAAGCATGTCCGGAAGGGGACCCTTCTTCACCAGAATAAGATGAACTGCCTATGCAAGGAGGTGGCATCGGGATGCAAGATTGTCCAGGAGTTCTTGGCTGCTGTAGAACACTGCATGCGTGTTCATGTTTAGGACTGTGAAAGATCATTGCCAGTGTTGCTTTTATTAATCTTAAGTGCCTACTATGTTAGTTTGTTTATCAATAAATTATATATTCATTGCTCATCTTTTTATGTAACATTATACTGTCTGTATGTGTACATGTTTAGGAGTGCTATGTGAACTGACTGTGTAAGATTATTGCCAGTGTTGCTTGTATTAATCTAAAGTGTCTACTATGTTAGTTTGTTTTCAAAATAAAGAATCTTTGGGAAGCTTGTGTCAACCTCTGTTATTTTTTCACGGAATGGCTTTTGTCCGCCCCCGTTTTTTCATTGGAGGGATTTTGTCCAGCCCCGTTTTTTTCATGGGAGGGTTTTTGTCCGTCCCCTATAAAACTGACAGGAGGGTGTTTGTCCAGGAGGGCTTATGCCCAGCATTCGAAAATAGTCAATAATCTTAAAACATTATACAATGGTATGGTGATTCTTATCTATTTATTTTACAAATTATTTATATAAATATGTTATGTTATTATATTATTTATTTTTTTATGATTATCTTAAAACAATGACAAACTAATATGATGTGGATAAGATAAGGAACATAACATGAAATGAATTATATCTAACAAATGAGCCAAGCCACCTTAGACGCCTATAGAAGTCTATATACAGGTATTCCTTATCATAAAACTGTCTGATATGGGGGTTAATGCCCCGCATGCGGATGTTCCAGAAACCCTTGATACATCGTCTGTCCCACTGGTTGATTGGCAAGGCATATAGCCCCCATCTTGTCTGTCACTTGACGTTTGGGCCTTCATAGGTGAAGGAATTTTAATAATATGAAAGACTTAACATCCTGTTCAGTGTGGGTGTTGCATGGTACTGCTGCATTTGCATTAGCTGCAGATGCACGTGTATCAAAGTGTATTGGTGCACATGATTCATCAGAATCTTCAACCTGCACAAATAATTATGATCAAAGGGAATAATGTCTTGAAATTGCAAGATTTTTGTTAATACTATCCTTGCAACTCATCTAATGATTTTTTTGTAATTCTAAATTCTTATTAATGTTTTTGCTCAAATTAAAAAATAAAATATTTGTATTTGTTGTTTATACTGTCAAAACTGACCCCGTTTTGCCCCCCAAAAAACATACGATGTTTGTATTTGTTGTTTATACTGTCAAAACTGACCCCGTAGGATTCAGTAGTGGAGGAAGGTGATAACCGTCCATAATAACCGCCAACCCCCTGAAACATATAAGAGCATATGTACATACATATCTATACCGCAAACTTTCAAATGTGTTTAGCGCTTAACGCTAATTTGCATAAATTGAAGAATAGTAACATTTAATGCTAATTGAAAATGAAACACTACAAATACAACATTCACTAAGACCGTAATGGACAAAATAATTAATTATTAAGAACTAAATAATGTATCGTACGTAAATGAAGATCCCGTTACCAATTACATTAAATGGAAATAATGAAAACTTCAAGGAACATTGAAATAACAAGTAAAAGCACGTACGATACAAGATCCACTACCCTTAAACCCAAATTGTGCAATTCGAAACACAATAACACTTGGCGACAATGTTTCTGCGCATAAAATCTCAACCAATTTCCAAGTTTGATACGTCTTAAACATTTTTGAATTATTTCCTTTGCATTATTGAAATTTTGCCAATATACCCTAGATCTAGCCGGCTTATTTTGTGACAAGATATGACTCTTGTTCGTGTATAGGGCGAAAGTAAAGATGACCACCCATAAAAGTAAGTCGGCTAAGGTAAGCCCGAAACTTGGTTGTCAATGCCATAGCGATTCGATTACCATTTATTTCATATTTTTTAGGCGTGTCACACAAACTGCCTGACCGATAACAACGGTAACAGAGTGTGTGAAATCCTTGACGGTAGATGTACATTCGGATGTAAGGACACTTTTTACGGCACCGTATGCAACGAAACGTGCAGTATTCGATGCAAGAATAGAATGTGTAAGAATTACGCTAACAACTATGACCTCGGCTGCGCTGATGGTTACTATGGCGACAGTTGCAGCGGGACATGCAGTTTGCACTGCGGAGGTGACAAGAAATGCTTCGCGAACAACGGAACATGTACTCAAGGATGTGAACTGAGTTACTACACCCCAAGGTAAATGTATTTCATGTCAGAAAGTAAACACTTTATAATTCAGAATTTTTGCTATAAAAGGGTTGATTTCGATTGCTTAATTCAAACAAGTTATCTACTATTCTTTGTATGACTCCATGTTGTTTGTAATAAATATGATCATATGTCTTCGTTAACAGGGTTTTTTTGCTCGAGAAAATCAGCATTTCACAGAATGCAAACTTTGTGAACTCTTTATTTAGTACTAAAGTTTTCACAGCTTTGAACACACTTCCAGACCACGTGACATAAGACATCCGATATACCGGTTTGCCAAAAATATGTGCTCCAGTTGCTATTGAAGACAAGATTGTAAATCATAATTAACGGTGGGGCATATATTTTCGTTGATTTCGCGGGTTTACCGATCCACGAATTCAACACAAACACATAGGAAACGACTAACGTAATTTTTTCCTCTTTTTTTTCAAAAATCAGAAATCAACGAATTTAGGTGTTCGCTAAAAATTATTGTCTTTACACCACGAATTTCCATGCGGACAAATGTACATGATTTTACAGTAAGTTTTTTTGTTCTTTATGTCGTTAAATGTTTGTATGGAACATATACCGTCCCGTGACTATACTGAATGGGTCTTGACGAAAACAACACATATAAACGTTCACTACACCTAGACGTGTGTATGTAAATCTGGCACATTCTCATTTTCGCATTGAGTCAGTTCTTCTTACAGATGTGATACACCATGTGCTAACACGTGCTTGGACGGTACATGCGACGCTACTGGGGGTTGTCCGGATTGCAAGAGAAGTCCTGTGGGACTGAACTGTCGAGTTCAGCGTATGTAAAATATTTAAAAGGATACCAAGGGAAAGACCCCCCGATAATGTTGTAGATCTTTAGGTCTAACCCTTTTCTCATTATGTGTGTATGGACCAATTGTATAAATTTGTATAAATGTCATGCATTTGGAAATAAAATGTTTAAAGTTTTAAAACAAAATAGATACCACAAGAATTTGCGTCGATGTTAAAAAATATGCCGGAATAATGTGTGTTGTTGTCTGTATTTCAGTTTCATCTGCAGGACATTTTCATCAAGAACTTAATATCCGCATATTTTCTGATCAAGACATCCAAATATTCGTGCAAATCGGCAAAATATTATTTCAGTATAGATTAAATCATATAAATATATCATACTCCTTTTAAAACATTTCGGATGTTTTCAATGTCGTGATATATCTTGTGAAAGAGTTTGGAAAAGATATATGCAAAATGTGCGTTTGGTCATTAATTCTCGCTAGTTTGCGACACATTGTCCGGTAATTTCAAAATGTATTCATGACGGTTTACATGGACGGCCCAACTATGAACATGAATGGGCCAAACTTTGGAAAATTCATACACAATTTGTTACACGCTGCAGTTATAAATACGTTATTTAGAATGCAAAGCTAATAATTTAATGTTAAAAATCTTATATTGTTTCGATTGTTTTATCTTTTGGGGCACCTATAAGTAACACGGTCCCTTTAAATCAGTCGAATCCGCTCACAGGACCAAGTCTCACATACACAAGTGTCATTATTCATATTACATCAACATATGTCTTCAACACATACACCATTTTTTCCTGTTATTCACGTTCTTCCTATGCACTCTAAATAATGTCTGCTTTCTACGATTTTTTTGCTGGTATAGTTTCCCTTTTTGTTTGCAGCTTTTGGATTTACATACTGCCTTGATATAAAAATATCTGTTTTTACTATTGTAGATATATCCTTTATTTGTTAATGTATATTTGAGTCGTGTTCTGAGAAAACTTGGCATAATGCATGTGCGTAAAGTGTCGTCCAAGATTAGCCTGTGCAGTCCGCACAGCCTTATCATGGACGACACTTTCCGCGTTTTTGACATTTTTCGTTAAAATGAAATCTCTTCTTAGCAAAAATCCAATTTGGCGGAAAGTGTCGTCCCTGATTAGCCTTTGCGCATTGCACAGGTTAATCTAGGACGACACTTTACGCACATGCAATATGCCCTGTTTTCTCAGAACGCGACTCATTTGTTTTCTAGATGGAGCAGAAGATATAAATTATCGAACATTTTAGCAAAAACGCGAACTCGTACCTTTGCCGTTGTTTTCCGTTTATTGTGAAACACGTTAAGATCATCATCGCGTTAGTTGTTTTGATAAAATAAATTAATATGAGCTTTATAACAGAAATCGATTTATAAATGTAAACAGTTGTGCTGAACTTACAATCGCATAGTTTTAAAAAGTCAATTTGTTGAAGGTTGACATAAACAGTAATTCAAATATTTTCATACGGGTGTGGACATATTGTTATTTATTATTACCATGGTTACAGAGTGCACACCGGGGTATAACGGAACAACGTGTGAAAGCAGATGTCCAGGGGCGCAGTGCATAAACAACATGTGTAACCGTCAGAATGGACAATGTAATAACGGATGCAATACCAACTATCACGGTACGCTTTCCAGAATAACAACATATCTCGCTTAATTGGGGCTTAATGACCGTTAAGTATCGTCCCAGATTAGCAGATTGCAGTAAACCCCATTTTCTCACAGCGAGGCTCACTTTTATATGAGCTGTGCTCTGTGAAAAAGGGATTTAATGCATGTGCGTAAAGTGTCATCCCAGATTACCCTGTGCACTCCGCACAGGCTAATCAGGACGACACTGTCCGCCTAAGCTAGATTTTTGCTAAAAAGAGACTATCTTTAAACAGAAAATATCATAAAAGCGGAAATTGTCGTCCCTGATTAGCCTGTGCGGACTGTACCGGCTAATCTGGGACACTTTACGCACGTGCTTTTAACCCCATTTTCGTAGAACAAGACTCATATGTTCTAATGTTATCCATGATTGCCTTCTCAAAATATGTTATATGATTTCATAGAATACTGGAATTAACATCATATTTAACGACGGGTGCTCGAGTATATTCAGGTCTATTGATTATCACATTGCATTCATGTTTGCAGTTATGTAGTTTATTGAGTTCCTTGACCATTCCAGATGGTGTGTTTTTAAATATATGTATTTGTGTTTTATACAGGTGTTTAATTTAATTTTATTTCTTTGATATGCAGGTTCTTATTGTACGGAAACTTGTCAATGTAGCAGCGGCGGTACGGAGAGGTGTGAGCAGGTTGACGGCTCGTGTAAATGCAGGGCGGGATGGACCGGCAAGTTATGTGACAAGTTCTGCAATGATGGATGTTTGGGGTACGTGGTCGTGATATGGACTAGACGCCTAAATGAGCCGGGCTTAATGCATGTGCTTAAAGTCCGCACAGGCTAATCAGAGACGACATTTTGCGATTTAATTGTATTTTTCGTGTAAATGCACGGTTAAATTTGGGAATACACTTTACGCACATGCGTTAAACCCCGTTTTCTCAGAGCGAGTCTCAAATAGATAGTATTGCTGCATCAAAGTCTGCCAAAATATTTGGTTCCGCCAAATCATTCAGTATAATCGTTCTATGATATATCGGTCTAAATGAGCCGGGCTTAATGCATGTGCTTAAAGTCCGCACAGGCTAATCAGAGACGACATTTTATGATTTAATTTCATTTTTCGTGTAAAGGAAGTCTCTTTTAAACCAAAATCCAGTAAATGCAAAAAGTGTCGTCGCTGATAAGCCTGTGCGAACTGCATGGTTTAATCTGGACGACATTTTACGCACATGCTTAAGCACCGTTTTCTCAGAGCGAGGCTCATAAAGATAGAATTGCAGCTTTAAATCCGCCTTAATATTTGTTTCCGCTCTCGCTCTACAATCAGTTAATCGTTCTATGATATCGGTCTAAATCAATCAATTCAAACCGACACTTAAAATTAAAAAAAAAATAGCAATAACAACTGACCACTTCCATCATTCTTAGAAATACATGACGGTTCAAATGACGGTTCGTCGTCATGTGGAAAACTTTAGGTAGCTATCAACAATACATTTTGATGTTGTATCCAAAGATGTACTTAAGGAAATTTTTAATGAAGATGTCTGCATTTTGGAAGAAATAGTTAAAATAGTTGAAAGTCAATATTACAAGTAAGCCTCGTTTTTAGAAAAGGCTTAATGCATTTTCGCAAAGTATCGTCCCAGATTATCATGATCAGTCCGCTTATCAGGGACAACATTTTTTTGCTATTAATGTATATTACATTTACAAGAAGTCTTTTCTGAGCAAAGTCCAGTTTAAGCCAAAAATGTCGTGCATTAAACCACGTTTTCACAGAACGCAACTCAATTGTTTGTCATTATGATGTCGTCGGGCGTAAACAAAATAATGATTAAAACACGGTTCTCCAACTGGTACCCTTGACTCTGTTACAGATCACAATGCACACAAGATGGCACCTGCTTGAATGGCTGTAAATCCGGTTACTATGGCAGCGACTGCAGTGGGACATGTGACAACTGCGTCGGAAGGAACTGCAGTGGAAGCACGGGGGTCTGTACCAACGGCTGCGTAGCTGGTTACTATAGCAACATGTGTAACCTGGCCTGCCCGGAAGAATGCAAAGAATGTGGCAGTGCAGGTAATTTATTCATGCTGTTTTTTTAATCAAATGTGCTGTTCTTATTTACATTTTTGAGATCAAGGCAGATGCGAAACGATAAAACGGGATTATATGTGGTCGAGATATGCGTTAGAGATTTTCTTAGCTGTCAGACATTTTGTTTGTCTCTTAGAAATCCAGAATGCGAGCCGTTGAGTAATTTGTTTCAGTATTATTTATCAACAAAGTTGTTTCAAAGCTTGTGTTGCCATTACGGTGTCAAAATTGTTAATTCCAAGCTTGTGTTGTCATTGCATTGTCAAAACTGTTGAGTCAAGGCTTGTGTTATCATGGCGTTGTCAATTTATTTTTGGGGGGTCAAAGCTTGCGGTACAATTGCGTCGTGAAAACGTTTAAACCATAGTTTGTGTTACCATTGCATAGGAACCTGCACCAAGTGTAAAGACACCCACTATGGACTGCCTGCCTGCAACTTGCCATGTAGTGAGAACTGTGTGGTCACTTCATCCGGTCGCGTCTGTAACGAGATCAGTGGGACGTGCTTAGGGGATTGTAAAGCAGGCTTCTTCGGTGCACAGTGTCATACAATATGCAGCGTGCAGTGCGCTACGGTAAGTTGCGACCGTGGAAGCGGGGCGTGTACCCCATGTAAGACGGGATACAGAGGGGTAAACTGCACGGCGACTTGTTCTGGGAATTGTAAGTCAGGGAATTACGGTCGAACATGTGGACAGTTAAACGGCTTCTGTGACAACGGCTGCAACACCGGTTTCTATGGAGACGACTGCGTTTTGACCTGCCCGACTAATTGCGCAAACAAGCAATGCGACGCCAATGGGCTTTGCACGGGCTGCACAGAAGGTTATTACGGCAGCACTTGCGCCAACCAATGTAGCGGATGTTTTGAACTTCAGTGCTCCTCAGTGAATGGAGACTGCAAAACAAAATGCGTGGCTGGAAAGTACGGGACTAAGTGTATTTCAAACTGCCTGGAGACTTGCAATGACAGCACGTGTGATCAGACGACAGGAAAGTGTGAAGGTGAGTGGAGTCATAGCATTTTCATTTTTTAATTTAACAATTCAAATAGTTATATATTTTTTCATTTGAACTCTTATCTGTCATATGAAAGCTTGAACGTATAATTTTCACATGAAATACTGTAACTATATTATTTATTTCTGCAATTTTTCTATAAATTATTTTAGTTTTCAAGTAATGATAGCGGAATCAACTTAATAATAATGTTTTGTGAAATAATATCGCGTGTTTCTTAATTGTTAAATAATTGCAAAGAAAGTATTTTAGTTTAGTGTATACACTATGCGTATTAATACTAGTTGCCGACACGTATATTGTTGCATTTATGTGACAATGATATAAACATGTATATAATACTTCATCGTGTATAGTTATTTTACATACGACGTAGTTTAAATCATATGTTTATGAAATTTATTTTACAAAATATCGGAAACTGAGGTAACATTCAAAGTTTGTTTTTTCATATTGATTGCTCGTTCGTTGTCGTTTTAATGTAACTCTTACAAGGTTTTGTTTTTCACAGACGAACCATGAATGAACAACAAACTGACTGTTAATAAATGTTATCGTAAAATAAATAAAAACTATGTATGCATGTACGTAACTGTCGTCCCAGATTAGCCTGTGCAGTCCATAATAATTGAAGACACTTTTCCGCTTAAACTGGATTTTCGTTTAGAAGAGACGTTTTAAACGGAAAATACCTTAACAGCGAAAAGTGTCGCCCATGATAAGCTTATGCGGACTTCACAGGCTAATACGACTCTTTGAGCACATTTAACCAAATTTTTGAGAACTCATTACATGTTTAGGCGCGCATGTTAAGCTTTATTGGTCACACGGTGTCTTGACTGCACATTTGTTGTACACTATTCACATTGGTGTCACTAGGTCAAGATTATATGTATAATAGTGATTTGACTATACCAACATTTATTTTACAGATAATTTTAAGCACAACTATTCCTGGACTGTGTTATTGTCTACAAATGCGAAACGGTTGTTAACAAGCAAACATAAATTGTCAAACAGCAATTATGTCAGTGCCATTATTATGCAATTCTTAACCCGTTTATGTTAACTAAAACAACGTGTCCAAGAATAATTATTTCGTGGGAAAACTCTTCGTAATGCATGTGCGTAAAGTGTCGTTTCAAATTAGCATGTGCCGCCTAATCACGGACGACACTTTGCGCTTTTATTGGTACAAACCCAGCTTGCGCGGAAAGTGTCATCCAGGATTATGATGTTCCACTGAACAGACAAATTTGGGACGACACTCTACGCACATGTATTAAGCCCATTTTTCCATATCATATCCGTGAGATTCGTCTTATTTCAGCAAAGGTCACTTACCCTACCCTGCCCCCGGCAGCGTCCACAGCGGATGATGAGGAGCTGAGTACCGGCGCCATCATCGGCATCGCCGCCGGTTGCTTCGGCGCCCTCGTCATCATCATCGTCTTCGCCTTCTGTTGCTTCTATCAGATGAGGTTCGTATAAGTAAGAGTTTTCAGTGTGGGAAACTGGGATTAATGAATGTGCGTTAAGTGTCGTCCCAGATTAGCCTGTATATGTAGCGAACTGCACAGGCGTATCTGGGACGACACGCTGCGCACATGCATTCTCAGAACACGGATTCAATGTTTACTTCCATGGAATGAACGATGAATGGAACATTTTACAGATTTAAACATTCAGTATAACGTTAAGTATAGCCTGATAAGTGGTTTCTGACAATCTGTTCATGTTGACTTATACTTTCGTCGCGCTGCGTTTTACATTGTAGTTCATATGATTATCATATGTTATCATATGACTGATAGAGCAGAAAGGTCTATAACAGTTGATAGTGCTGTGCTGTGCTTCCTTTAAAATAAGAATAATGATTCGCGAACTGGTGCTGTAAGTTGATATACGATGATGAACGATGCTGCATGATGATGTACGATCATGCACGATTAACTTTCAAATCGATATTTTTGTGAAAAATGCATAATATTGACATATATTTTATATTCATTGTATTTATTTCTGCGTCTCTCAGGAAACGTGAGAAGCGGTTGCATCTTCCACCCTTTATAACTCACCTGAACACGTACACCGTCACGCCTGTGTCACTCATGTTTCCGTCTGGTTTATGAAGTCACGTCGGTTCGCATATGAAATCATATTTCAGCGATACATATGTCACTAATGATAACGTTTTCGAAAACAGCTAGATCTAATTCAATGACATCGAGTAAAAATGTCTTTTAAAATTCAGTACATTCAAATCGCTCAAAATGATGTAGTTTTCGGCGTAGCTGTTTATTATTGATTTGAGATTTTTTTAGATTAATTATTTGCTGCTGGAACATTGACTGAGAATAGCATTTGCGCCATTGTTCATGTTTTAGGACATTCATAATTACAACAACGGTGCATACCACTTACTGCTGGAGACTTAAGTAACTCGTTTCAGTAAGCAGTTAAAATTTACTCAACAACACATTTTTACATATATTTATATATTGCATACCTGAAAATGTGTTCACTGCACTTATATTTTTAATGTGCAGTGAGTCAAGAATCTTGTAAAACAGCAACACATGTACTTTTTATACATTTTAAGTTTATCGTATGAACCAAAGAGCTATACAGAATCAAATTATGATGAAACAATGTAACTTAGACGAATATCGAAACCGTGTATGTATTGTGCTGAAATTACAAGCCGAGTTTATAAGCCACCCCCGCCCAGTGTTATGGTTTAATATGTAAAAATAAATAAAATAATGATTGAATGGTACCGTCTTTCGTTGCCTAATACAGAGGTGAATGGAATGAAAACTTGGTAAACGACATCGGTAAATGAATGCACCTCTAATAAAAAGACAAGCGAATAATGCGTATAATATAATATTAAGCATGACTCGATCGAAAAGTGTCTGATCTAAATTTTCATATACTCTCGCTAATATTTTCTTAACATTTTAATGTGTTAAATTTGCCTAACAACTCATAGATCACGTATGTTAACGAATTTTACTGTAGTAGATTTACTTATTAATATATTTGAAGGTTTATGGTCGCATAATTGACGGTACAAACATTATTAAGTTTATTGCAATTAATTATGTCCATGGTGTCCAAATAATCTAGTCTTCGAGAAGTCTCGTTAATAGGGCATGTGTCCAAGAAGACACATACTCATGCAAATTTGCATTGCTGTTATACATTTGGGACAACAAAGTTTATATAATTACTTGTTGTTAAGATTTTTTCTGTATTTTGCTAGACGGACAACTTCCTACTAAACCGGATTAAATTGGAGCTTGTCATGTTTCGTTACTGAATTGACACAAACATGTACTCATGGCATCAGGTGTTATGATTTCCTATTAATATAATATATATATGCTAGTATCTGTTTATTCCGCTGCTTTGGTTGGTTTTCTAAATATGCTGTGCCACACTGTGACGTCATCACTGGCGCGTGCTATGTATGCAATGTCGCATAATGGCGTATTCACTCGCGCGTGTTATGTATATTAATGTCACATAATGACGTATTCAAAGGCGCGGGCTATGTATGTTGTGTCACATAATGACGTCATCACTGGCGCGTGCTATGTATGCTAATTCACATAATGACGTCATCAGGTTGTATGTTTGCTATGTCACATAATTACGTCATCACTGGCGCGTGCTTACAGGCGCGCGGAGGACGCGAAGAGCGAGATCCACATACCGGAAGACATTCTCGAGCGCCTCTCGCACAAGGGTTACACACCGCAAGTGTCTGCACGTGACCTCCACAGCCAATACTCGACCAGCCTTCCCAACCCAAACTATAATCTAGACGGAGATGATGAGAAAGATTTTGTTCTTTTTTAAGAGAAACAAAGCGTGTCATGCACATCTAAGTCATTTAGAAAATCACGTTGAGACACAACACGTTTATGTTTAAAACATAGCATTGCATACATATTATTTATTTAAGGGACATTTTCACAGATTTTGGCAATCATTGAAGTTTGTCATTAAATGCCTTAAATTCTATAAATGTAAACATTGGAACTAAATAGCATTTAAACCAATCGGCCATCCGTGCTCATACAGTGAATGGTGTATTAAATACTTTATATATAAGCAATTCTCGTGATGTTAAAGAATAGAACGATAGCAACATGACTCCCTAAATTATTAAATCGTTTCGGGTTCGTAACGCTTTATATTTTTCAGGTTTTTAAATTTTCAAAAGATGCATGTAATAAATATTTTAGAGCATGGTAAGTGTTCAGTACTACTGTTTTCTCGCAAATGTCATTACAACATAACTATTAAATTTGCAAACCTGAAACATTTATTTTAAAATTTTGTCAATTTACCAAAACGTGAAAAGGTCCCTTTAAAGTTATGGGTTAACGACACGAACAGCTTCGTTCTGTTTCAAACCCACGCATGACATACACACCATTTGTCATAATTTAGGCCGCCATTTTTGCTCTGTGTTAAGCGATGTATGGCATACACATGTTCGTTTTAGTGTGAAATACGCTTGTGTCGAAACTGCATGCAAGACTTCAGTATTTGCATGCATGTTTATAATCTGACATGTTTTAATTAGTTACCAACATCATTCTTGATTAACTAGATAATTAACTATGTATTTGTATTCCACTTTCCCCAACTATTGGTGGTACGGTTTTTCAGGATAAAACAATATGCGATCTTTTTTCCTATAGAAAATGATAAAAAGTTGGTTAAGTGACGACTCAGTTGTTTGCTTATATGTATTTATGAATTATATTTTGCGATGCAGCTTTATTGTGGCGTGTTTGCGCTTTATTTGTAGTGTTGTTTTATGTATACAATGTGTTCTCATTTTGGTGTTAGCTTTACCTCACCCAGATATTGCTCCATATTTGCACCTGACTTATTCGACTTTTGAATACATGTATACTTGTGTACATGTTGATACATGTATTTATACATGCTACCTGAATAGAATGCTAGTGACGTTACTAAGTTACTAACAGCGACATCTGTAACGACAAACTTAATCCAGCACGATCGCAAAATATGGCTTTGTTTAACATTAAAATCTAGATAAAATGCGAAAATTGTACGATAGCTACTCGCGTGACAGGCGTTCAAAAGAGTTCGAAACTGAATCCAATAAGGAAGATAAAAAGAGCAGGTTTTAGTTTTTACGGACGTTTTTTAAGTTTTTTTAGACGAATTATGAACAACCGAAATGTTACACAAACAGAAGACACGTTTACTAGCAGTTTAAGGGCATTTTAGATCAACTAACAATAAAGTGTTTATCAAAATATTAAGATTCTACGAAATGGACCTTGCTATTATAAAAGTTGCCTTGTTTCTTATATTCGACGTCACTGCTTTATGCTTATCGCGTTTGTTTTTCACCGATAATGAAAACATTTGCAGATAAAAAGCTAAACTCAAAGAAACTTAAAAACAGACTATGGGTACACATTGATCAGAACGAATCACACAAAACGAACGTTAAAGGCAGCCTAAGATAAATAGAGCCTCGTTCTGGGAAATCTGAGATAACCTTGCGCAGTCCGCACAGTCGCGCGTCCTTATTGGTAAATACAATTTAACTGACTGAACGTTCAAAGCATGTATGGACAACACCACAGTTTCAAATCGTTTCTCTGCGTATAAGTCATAATTACAAAGAAGAAATATAGCAAATCTAAGAAACAACTTAATAATGAGACAAATTCTCAACTCGCGTCTCTGTCTCGTTTCAGAAACGCTGAGAATGCCAAGAATGAGATTTTCCTACCCAGTGAATTATTAGAAGGCCTGTCTAATCACCAAAGCGTACACGATCTCCATGAGCACGAGTCCACGTCATATCCGGTCGCGCGCGTCGTAGGTGACGACGAAAACGATTTCGTTCTATTTTGAACATGTCGCATTGTTCGTGAAAGCGCATCGAATAATGTGGAAGAAAAACTGATAATAGCTATGTTAACTGCTGTAAAAGTTGCCAAATTATATTACTTTTTTTAATCACTTTTTATTTAAATAGTGCGTTGGGACTTTTTAAACGTTATGTTTCAAGTTTCAAGCAAATCACATTAATCAATATGTTGAGAGGACCAACGAACAATAGAGCCGCGTTCTGTGAAAACTGGGCTTAATCCATGTGCTTAATGTGCCGTCCAAGTTGAGCCTGCGTAGTCCGCACAGGCTTATCAGGGACGACATTGGCCGATTTTATGGAATTTTTCGCTTAAACAAGTTTCTTATCAATGAAAATCCAGTCTAGGTGGAAATTGTCGTCCCTGATTAGTCTGTGCGGGCAGCATAGGCTAATAGGAAGACAATTTACGCACATGCAATAAGCCCGGTTATCGCAGAACGAGATCAAGTTGAATTCACGTGTGTAAAACTCATACAATGGTGATCGTGCTGGTATGCCAATTGTTATGATGGCTGTTTGATCAGTTATGTTGAACGTGTTGATAACATTTACATTGCACATTTTTTATTTATATACTTTTTTGCTAATATATGGATTTTTTAAATTTTAATGTATTGCGATTAATTGTATTGGTTTACTGGTATTTTGTGTATTTATATCTGGTATTTTGGACGTTGTTTTTTCGTGGTTTTCTTCATGATAAACGATACATTCGAATTTTCAAATGACCTTGGTAATGATACATTCGAATTTTCAAATGACCTTGGAAATGATACATTCGAATTTTCAAATGACCTTGGTAATGATACATTCGAATTTTCAAATGACCTTGGTAATGATACATTCGACTTTTCAAATGATCTTGGTAATGATACATTCGAATTTTGAAATGACCTTGGTAATGATACATTCGAATTTTCTAATGACCTTGGAGACGACTAGTTGTTACAGAAGTTGGTAATATAAAAGTGAGAAATGATATTTGCTCACAGGAACACGTATAACAAAATATAAAACTATTAATTACCTTTCACTATAAAACGTTAATATGGTTTTGTTTAGTGTTGACAGAAATACATTACAAGACTTTTGTATTTTTAGTTATGTAAGTTGGTACCTACTTTGGACTACTCTATTATAGGTTTATTTACTTAAAGGATTTCAATAAGCCTTTTTGTTTGCTTCATACATTGTTCTGGAAGCATTTTTAATTGAATATATGGTATGGATTAAAAGTTAACAATTCTTTTTACATCTGTACATTTGTAAATTTATGCATTAATACGAACGATATCACTGTGAATTTCATCTCAGTTAAATTTTAGTATTAACATTAATTGATATAGTGTACTGTTTTATGGTTTAGATTAAAGTGTCCTTTGGAAAAAAGTGTATATATATATATATATATATATATATATATATATATATATATATATATATATATATATATATATATATATACTTAATGCAATGACGCAAGCGCAAAACCAACGCGGGATATGTTTGTGTTTTTATTGTTTTGCAGTGTTCTGCGACATGGGAAAACGAAACATAAACAAATCATGTCCTTTGACTTAGTGTGGCTAGGGATTAAGTAAAAAATTGTATAGCTAAGTAGATAAAAGATCACCTCTATTATCCAGTGCCATGACGCGAACACGCATGAAGCTTTGTACAATGTACTTTCAATAGTTCATTCACTACAATAGTTATTTGCAAATTTACAGCAGTTTTTCATATATGAACATATTTTGTATGTACGATGCTATTAGATTTTCAAGTTGTATGTGTTTCATTAATTTTTATATTACACTAAGATACTAAACGTTTGGGTTTGTTATTTTTCTTCAAATAGAAACCAACATATACACGAATATGTTAACATTAATACAAATCCATTAACTAAAAACATTATGTTTACTTTTTTACTAAAGCAGGTACAGAAAGATAGATAACAGTATTGCAATATTTATTCATCTTTAGGACGATCGTATTGAATATGAGGTTACATGTTCATCAAACGTCATCAAACGTTCAAAGAGACAAGACAACAACAAAGGTAATACAATGTTTTAAACGTGTTTTAATCAAGGCATCATACAAGTGTTTTTCTTACAACTGTAAACTAAATATGGAAAGCACTACACAGAAAAAATGCAATATAAAAGGAATGAAGATCATATAAATATAACAACGACTAAAGCATACGCATCTTCAACGTTGTTATAAATAAAACATCCAAAGACAAACCATTATGCAATTGAATTATATAAAGATATATCAACATAGTCATTGTACTAGGGGAAGGGTATTCATTAAAAACTTCATGTACATACCTGTGTACTCTATTGTTAGCAAATTATTCTTTCTGGATGTCTTTTGTTGTTTTGGAACCCTTTTAACAGTAAGCTCGCGCTAAGTACAGACTTGTCAGTTTTACCATTTCGTTCGTAATGGCAGGAACGCAAACACGATGCAATTCCATTATTTAATTTCAGCCACAATATGGTCAATACAACAGAGTTCAGGATATGAATAGGCACACACTCAATGTTTCATACTTAAAGTTATAATGTTTATACCTAGCGACTAAGCGATTACAAATTGATATAATAATTATTCATAGTTTTCAGACTGCTGTTTAAATTAAGTACGTTTAAAATCGCAAAAAAATTGAACGGATACGTGGTCGTATTTAAAGCAAGTTTATACGATCATCGATGCACATTTTTATTACATGTAGAACGTTTATGAATAAAAACACTAGAATAAAGTTCCATAGGCAGTGATACTCGACAATTAACGAAATAACGAGTTATTGACAATTACAAATAATTCTCAACTGTTAAGTCGAAAACACGTGGATGTACACACGATATGTTCACTATAGGGAAATTCCCACGAGTCAATGCAAAAAAGACATCTTATGTTAAGATGCGGTCCTTTTTATAGAAAGAATTGTTGCTTTATAGTGAGACAGCTAATAGAGGTTTCGATAACAAAATAACACTTAATTCTATCGCTGACTGCATCTGAAGACGGGAAGAGTTACCTTATTATACCTTGCTGTCCTTATTTATGGCAAGGAACCAATTTCCAAAAGTAAGACACCTTAAACAGGTTTCAATATCAAAATTAGAAGTAATTTAGGAATTTCGAACCTAAAAAAATCATATTTTTTAAAGGCCTAGGCGTAGTCCTTAGTAACGTAGAATGTTTGTATCAGACCCAGGAAGTTCTTTAATTCAACTGTTCCGCAAACATGTGTTTATTATTATACTTAAGTTCTGCAGTTATAAATGTATGGTTTAATCTTCAATGTGGTACCCCATAATGATAAATAAATTCACCAGCCTCCTTTTAGAAATATACAAAGCCGTGGACAGCAGAGCAGATATGAAGGCATTTTTTTAAACGCGCATATGTTTATTCACCTAGCTCCTTAATTAAGGCTATGTATTCTCCTCCTATGTTTTCATTACAGTCTGACACAAGCTTCAAATTAAAAGGGTTATCCAGTGATGTGAATTTGTGAAAACGTACCTTTACACGATGCAATAACATTTTGGAGTATGTAAAATTTACAAACATACCAAAGCATGCTTTCGGAATGTCAACATATTTTTTAGGTTAATTGTCGTAACTTTTCAACAGAACACAGTATTGAAAGCCTATTTTGTTCATATCATATAAATATACTCTTATGTGTTCAAGCCCACCAATACATCACAGAAACCTTGTTTGTTTCCGAAAGACATAAATCCTACAACATGACCGATTCCTGAATATGTTAAGGTTTCACTACCTCTGTGTTCATCCACTGTCAAATGCACTTGTTCTTATGCATTGATTGATTGAAGAAAACATCTGTCCATTATATGCTCATCATGGCAGTCACATAAATTGTTTATGTTGGCGCCTGTATTATAAATGCGTCAACCATCGCACTTAATTCTTGCATAAATACATTTATTGGTATTTTTAATTCCAATACAACTTAAAAATTCATAATCTTCATCACGAACATCGTTTTCTTCATGTCGGACGTCATGTGCAGAACAGAAATCAAAGCATTTTAATGCAACATTCGCATATGTAGATTTTCCGATCTCCTCTTTTAATGCTTTGTATTAATTCTCCACGTCGTCATCATACCCGAAAACTAGCTTCATTTCCAAAGGTTGATTCATAGTATTGACTTTGTGCAACAATGCCCTCAAACCATGACATAACAAAACGGAATATGTCAAATGTACGAACACAACAGAGCGCGGTATTGGAATGTCCATATACTCGAAAAATGGTATTCGCAGCTTTTGGACTGTACGTAGCGTTGTTAAAACGTTTGATAATAAATTATATCTTTTGATATTATACAAAAATAGGCGATGTATATTCATGCTTATCAATGAGTCATAGAGACCCTCACTGTCTCCATACGAATTCACATTTAAAATATACGGGACACAAACATCAGTTTGGGATTCAATATCTCGTTGTTTAACCGATGCCAACCCTTTTTGTTCATCTGCGTTGATTGATTGAATGAAACATTCGTCCAATGTAATGTTAACACAGTGATCGAATAAGGAGAGTTTCTTGAGCAATAGACGCAGCCATACAGACGAAACTGAAATTTTTATTAATGTTATGTTTTCTATTGAAGATGGCAGGCTAATATCATGACACGCTGCTGAAGTTGGCATGTGTGTATACGGACTAGCCTTTGAAGATGGCAAGAAGATATCTTGATACGCTGTTGCAGGTGGCAGGTTGATTTCTTGATACGCTGTTGCAGAGGGAAGGCTGATATCTTGACACACTTTTGAAGATGGCAAGTGGATGTCGAATTGGTTGCTCCCCGGGAATAACATTTCTATTGGAAATGTCTCTTGTTCATAAGAACTTCCAAAATAACGTATTGTAAATGATTTCAGTTCCAGCAATTTAGTTATGATGTTTGGATCAGTTATAAATACATCAAGTTTTTTTTCCATGCAACTTTGTATTTCGGTATTTATGTACCATGCATCTATCTCAAAGCCTATTCCTGAAATATTATTTTCTTGGTGCTTGTTAATGAAGACAATACAATGTTTGTAAACGTTATGTCTAAGTGTTCGAGGCAATCAGAAGATGATAGAAGAATGTCCTGTAAGTTCACTGTTGAAAGTAATTGATCACCAATTTCAGTTACATAAACACCGTCAGAAATGTCCAACCTTCGAAGGTTTCCTTTGTTAAGCTTAAGGAGACTTTCTAAACAATGACACTTCTGCATAGCAGTAATGCATGCTGCGCCCGAACAGGAGTGAAAACAGTCTTCGATGTTCAAAGGTTCTAGACTCATGTCGAAATCAATCTCACTGATTTTAAGTTTAAATAAATCTCCATCAATATTGTTAGCCATGGCCTCAATGTAACCCGATATATTCAGTTCCGGATACTCATAGAAATCAGCAGTAGTCACACGGTCGTCCATCACACAAGAAAGCGCATATGAAGCCTCATTGTCAAGTCCGCAAACGAATACAAATGTCTGTGAAATACTGAACATATCTTCGGGAAAGTTATCCAGATATTTGGATATGACATCGTCAATGACGTGTTTATTTCGGACGATGTAGAATGCCACTAAGAATTCCTGCATGCTCTTGTGTACGAATGCAAATGTTGATGACGTTATTACAACGGCTGAATGTTTCCTTTCAGTTAAAAGTCCAGACGTCAGGGAAAATGTCCTGTGTGGCTTAAACCCATATCTTGCAATTTCTCTGTCGGTAAACACTAAGGATAACTCTTTTTCCAAAAAAAACAAGAGAGTAAATGCCAACCTGGAAATTGCATCTACGTGATCAATATTTTGCTTTACGTAACGTGTGTTTTGAAAACATAAAACTGGTGCATTTGGAAAGAATCTTACTTCATCGCTGACCTTCTTAAGTAGACCATCTAGCAGAATGCTGTACATTTTGCACATTGAACCTTCAACACATGTATTAGACGCCCATAACGAAACGATTATTTTAAGCAATATTGGTTTTGACAACAATTCTTCAAGTTGTTTCGATTTTACGTACTGTTCAAAACATTCATGTAGATGTGACTCTTCCGGAACGAGATAACCCATTACCTTCCTACTAAGGGTAAATACATCTTTTAATCCATCCAATAGATACAACCCGTCAATTTGTGAGTCTCGTATACGTTCGTCTGCCAGTTTCCATGGCCAAGTTGTTATTAACGAGGTGCACTTGTTGTGGCATTCCACCATCAGCGGTAGTATTAGTTTTCCTTTCGTATCTCTCCACTCATCAAGGCAATCTTGAATGACAAGACAGATTTTCTTTTCCATAATTCGTTGAAGAAGTATGTAGGCCTTGTCACGGTCTATATCTGAATATAACATGTCGATAATTTTTTCTTTTATCATCTTTGGTACTTCACGTTCATCGATAGAATCTCTCAAAGTGACGAGAAAGACGAAACTAAATCTTTCCAGTGATGCAAAATCTTTAAAATCCGTTTCATCTACATCATAACTATATGACGAGTGACTGACTTTATATGACGAGTGACTGACTTTGCACCAGTCTAACACTAACTTTGCAACAAACGTTGTTTTACCAGTACCTGCTTCACCTTGTAAACATATCCGTCCATTGAACTTGCCATTAGTGTCTAACAGGTCCTTGTAAATACTAATTTCTGTACTCTTGCCTTGGTCATCTTTCTTTTGAAAATTTGAGTAACACGGGTCATCTCTTTTCAACGTTGGCTTATTCATTTGCATTCGGAATATGTTTGGGGTAGCATATAAGTTATCTAAGGATGTAGCACTATCGAAACTTGGATTTAACGGCGACAAAGTGACGTGATTAAGTGTATTATTGTAATGCTGAATTAAACGTCGATGCAGCTCTGAAATAAAATGTAGGCTTGCTATTTACTTGCAATATATTTCTACAGTACATTACAGTTGGTGTGTTATGATAGTATAATATTTTAACGCACATTAGTATTTTGACAAAAAACAGTTTTATTTTCTTAACGCACAACTTAATTCAAGAAGTGTGCAGTGACTGTTGTTTCTATATTGTAATGTGGCTGTCATTTAGTCATCCAAATTAACATACTATTACAAAATATAAAACAAGAGTACCGCATAACGGGTGCCACACTCGGCTGCGAAAGCTTGTCAGAATGTATTTTTTTAGAGGTCACAGTGACCTTGACCTTTGACCTAGTGACCCAAAATGGGTGTGGCGTGTAGAACTCATCAAGGTGCATCTACATATGAAGTTTCAAAGTTGTACGTGGAAGCACTTTGATTTTAGAGGCAATGTTAAGGTTTTTGTTAAAGTTTTATATTAGAAGTCACAGTCACCTTGACCTTTGACCTAGTGACTCAAAAATGGGTGTGGCGTGTAGAACTCATCAAGGTGCATCTACATTTGAAGTTTCAAAGTTGTAGATGGAAGCACTTTGATTTTAGAGCCTATGTTAAAGTTTGATATTAGAGGTCACAGTGACCTTGACCTTTGACCTAGTGACCCAAAAATATGTGTAGCGTGTAGAACTCATCAAGGTGCATCTACATATGAAGTTTTAAAGTGTAGGTGGAAGCGCTTTGATTTTAGAGCAAATGTTAAGGTTTTAGCACGACGCCTACGGCGGACGTCGGACGTCGGACGGCGAACGAGCTGGCTATGACAATAGCTCGGGTTTTCTCCGAAAACAGCCTCGCTAAAAATAGCTTAATAAGTTAAGCTTGAGAATAACAAAACAAATCATTCATAAATAGGTTCTTAGAAAATCCGTTAGATTGTAAATCATTAAGAAATCAAATGTTTCATATATGAAAATGTTTGATATATACAGCCATTATACAAGCAACAGAATAGAACCTATTCTAAGATCCATATTATTTTTGTTTGATCATAAACATAAAAAAACTGCATTTATAATGGTTATGTCAAAGTGTTACCTTCAATATCTAGGTCGTTATTTGTCATTTTTGTTTCGTTCAGCTTTTGCTCAATTATTTCAATGTTGTTTCCTATTTCTTGTGCTTTTTTTTATCTATTGTCAGTGTATGTTGAAACACATTTGCTGCGTATATTTCAACATTGTGCGCTGTGTATTCTATTTCCTGAGCCTTCTGGTGTACTTCCCGTGCTGTTTTTCTGTTTGTAAAGCCTTTTGTTTAACTTCATTTTCTTTCTCTGTAATCATTTTAGCGCTCGCTAACCTGCGAGATTCTATGTGTGCTAATACTTCTTTGCCTTCTTTTGAAATTCTCTCCCTTGCTTCATTTTCCCTCACCTCAATATGTTGAAGGCATTGTTTCATATGGGTATCAATCTTTAATAACACCGTATCCACTTCTTTTGAAACTCTTTCACTTTGGTCATTTACTTTAACCAGAATTTGCTGGGCATCTTTCAGATGTTCAAGTAGTTCGTCTGAAGTGATAAATTGTGTATTATTCTTCAACTGAAAGTATAAAAAGTATCTTTTAATAGACCCGTAATTATTATAGGCATTTACTGTTAACATTTGTACGAATGTTAACGCAATATACCATAAGAATAATAATAACCTTATATATACTATTACTGTTAGTAAACAATACATTTAACACACAGAATAACATTACTAGCGTATGTTAGGCATATGGGATTTATTTTGATCTGTTATTGATTTTTTTCATAGTTTGTAGGACAAAAAAGACCTTGCAATTATATGTAAATCAAAACTATCAGTGAGCAGTTTTAAGGATAAAAAGTTTGCTTCGAAAAGACTATTTGAGAAAAACAAAAGCATACTTTTCTGAGTGTATTTATTGCTGAACTTGCGTTCGGATCGTTTGCAAGGCTGACTGGATCAATGAGAAGGCTTTTTAATTTCAGAATTATGTTCTTGAGGTCCGAATCTGCGACTTGACAACTCGAAGTGTGGCGAACGTCTCTACCTATCTGACGAACCTAAATAAACAATGAATGAATGAGTAATTGAGAAAAACAATTGGCACACCAAACATGTTAATATATGTTTCAGAAATCATTCCAAATAGTAGAGATTAGTCCAACATTAGCCGCCATTTCATATGCATAAATAAATGGATTGAATTGATCCTTGATAAGGCTGTTTTGTTCGTACCACCGAAAGAAAAGCCCGTAACCACCATCATTATATTAGAATAAAATATACAGAATATACTTAAAACAAGGAAAATACTTCAACATTTAAATACATAACGGGCCCTCGGGCAATTATGCGGCTAGGGCCAATTTTAGACGTCCGGCCCAGCTCTGCCGTGTGTAATCGTTTATATCACATAATTTTATCATACTTTTTGGTCCTTCACTAAACATTACACAGGACCAGCATTCCGTACTTTTATTTTCATTCAATTGATTACGCAATTTATGACGTACCTCATGTGACGTAATTTCAATGACGAAACTACTTAGACTCTCTGTATTTTATGACAACAATTCGGACGTTGAGGGTTTTTATTTAACAGTTTTATATTTTTAAAGCATAGAACGATTCCAACACGTATTTCGGATTTTGTGTTTGTCATGCATAATTGGGATCTTCGATAGAAATAAAATAATATAATCGCTTCAACATTTGATTTCGTAAATCGTGTTTAAGGTGACAGTGTTTTAAAGCATTCGATGCAATCGTTTAAAAGAAAGTGTGATTTAAAATCAAAGTAGATAAACGGATGGAACAACAGAAAATAGAATTACAAATCTTTGTTATTTTATTATTATAAGAACCGGATTTAAGTTGTCGTCGAGGTATGTGTGTCTTTTTCTATAAATGTTACTGATTCACAGTGTTTGGTGAATCTTGTTGAAACACAAATAGAGGCATAAATTAAATGTACAGATGAGTTTCAGTTTCAATCGATATTTGTATTATCCAAATTGTGTGCTACGTGTCATTATAATTATATTCGATTCTTTCGTTGAGTTGTGGCTTAATTTTATTGATCACCGTTGGCTAAGACTGAATGTGGACGCCATTTTGTTCAGTATAATCCGCGCGATCCCATTCTTTTCTGATATGAAAAATCGGCCCGGCTCAGCGGGCTGATATAATTTATATTTGCCCGCTAGATACGAATAACGGCCCGATCGCGACGTCATTTTGTTACTATTTATAGTAACGATATGTGATATAATGTTATTACACAAGCCTTTAATCATTTTCTGAAGATTTAAGTCTAAGTATTGGTTGGTGAATACGGACCCATTATTTCAGTTGATATTATTGCATTTATTTGGTCGATCCCAATATGAAAGGATACGATGAACTAAACTTTTAAATCAATCTTAAAGCGAGTTTACGATACTCCTGCATAAAATTCCGTTTATGTTTGATTTTGGTTTGATATACTGAATCAACATATGGCAGTCGCGTTTTTGCCTATTAAGAAAATGGCACGTGGGCAATGTTTTAAATGACATGTGTACCTGTGTCAAAATGCATTCCGGATATGGAGAGCTTAGGGCATTACTGAATGAGAAACACGTGTCAAAATGCGTGCAGTTAAGAAGAATATTTATGACGCCATTAAAGTCAGTGCCCTGGACTGATGCTACATCAGTATATCCGTCCGGAGGAAGATAGCATTTGGCGATCTCCCAGTGGTTGGTTGCCCATAACTCAGCTCTTGTATTCTTCCAAGATGGATTGGAATACCTGTGATGTGAGGCGATATTTTGTTTCACTTGATCACATATTTTCATTGGACAAGGGCGGGGAAGTAGTCCTGGTGCATTGTGAAAGCTACAACTCTTTGCGTTTCTACATACGCCGAATGTTGGGCATTTTATTAAGTTCTCTGTAAAGCAATTTCCACAAGCTCTTCCAACATTTGCGTGCAGTTTCTGTATTTCTGAGTCAACGAACTTTTCTAGTCCTTGCTTGGTGATGATCAGTGCAATTATAGCTTTAAACCAGTTACACGTGTTCTTGTTGCTAAACATATCATCCAGGTTTCCAGCCATGTTCTTACAATCTCTCTACTTTTTGGTGGATTGCAACTATTTATACTGTGCTATTATGTACGGAAAAACAACACGCCATATTTTCTATCTGAAGTATATTTAATTTATTGAATTAATAACGTAATAGGAATAAATAACGCAAACACAACAACAATTCAGAATATTCATAAAGTGTGTTTCACCATCTCGCTCATACACCTGGATAATTGGGAGGGGGGGGGGTGAATTAAAAATTATGAATTTTTATAATTTTATGAGGAAAACTTCAATATGGAATTTTAGGAATATTTTTTAAAGCATATAATTTAAGATGTGTATATCTAGTTAAATGTTTAAACAGAATAGTTATAAATAACTATAATTTCGTTATACTGATTACGAAAAATAATGAAGATTTAAAAAACGTAAAATAAATACTTATAAATGCATTTTATGATGATATCCACATTTTAAGATTTAACAATTAAGAGCAGGGCTATATCTGACCGTTTTTTAAGGGCATATGTAGTCGAACAATTACTACATGTATATTGCATAATTAATAATATTTTATGACAGAATGCGTTTAAATACATGTAGACTTGTGGATGAAATGCAAAACCGAATATAAAAGCACAATCATTAATTTAACTTAAAAACTTAAGATTTTGGTGACAAAATACAATTTTCTGTCAATCTGCGCTTTCGTAACTGGAAAACTATCGTTATATTAGTAATGTATTCTGTTGGGTTTTCGTTTGAAGGAAGTCCCTTCTAAACGAAAATCAATTCTCGGCGGGAAACGTCGCCCCTGATTAGCCTGTGCAGACTGCAAATGCTAATTCGGTTACATTACGCACATGCATTAAGCGTTGTCATCCCAGAGCGAGTTTAATATTTGTGTCTCCTTAATGACCGCACTATTTCTTACCTGTAGGTGATAACTTCCTCTTCATCGTCAGCCGTGTTATTTTCAAATACGACACTATTTGTGTTTACGGTCCATTGTACAGACCCTTGTGTAAATAATATAAGTAGAATTTAATTAACCTCCCATTTATGAGAATTTCGCTTTCGACAAGATGGCACCATCAGCCATATAACATGTAATACAATGTTGGATTTGGTAGATAATCAATGCACATTCAAACGTAAGACATTGTCTAACACGCATTATCAGGGTGCAGAATCAACTTGGTTTTCAGGGGTTAACATACGGGCTGGACAGAATGTAAACACTCCGTTAAAAACTATATTTTTGCAAATATCTCAAGTTATTGAAATTCATTTGAAAAAGTCTTAAGTGCTTAAAAGACGGGTTTTCTTGCAGTTTGTGCAACTGGTGGTGTATGGGATATACACTCTCAGTTATGCCGATATGTTAGGTTATAAAAAATAGGCTACATATAGCTGCTGGTCGTGTCATATATCCCATGTTTAACTCGTCACAAAAATGTCCTATAATTTAAGGATGGGGTTGCATTACAGAGCAAACGTGTGATCATGTGTTATATGATAACTAGCGGTACGTTTTTAATTCAAAGTAAGAAATCCAACACTGATCTACATGAAACAAGCTACACCATACACGAGTCTTCATCTTGCCGATACGTAAGAAAAAATTACAGCATACACATAAAATGAAACAACTATGAAAATTCATTTATGTGTTATTGCTTTACAAAATAAGTCAAAAGATATGAGGAAATATTGCCAGTGGTTTTATTTTGATTTAATCCGGCGACACCCGAGTTCATCTCTGAAGAGGTAATTCTTAACAATGAAACTGTATATACATTTTCATTGTCTCCTTGTTTGTTTTTAGAAATGGTACATATACAATATACCAAATAAGCATTACATATAACATTGATACATAACCTGTATACCCACATATTGAAAGCACAATTTTGTACCACCTGATCAAAGATATACAATATAACTCCGCTTTCGCTTTGAAAAAAATGTGATTTTTTCCTTATATGTATTGCTTTTAATATTTTACCGTTTTAACAACTATTTTATGCACACATTTAACTAAACATCACATCAAAAACGCTTGTCCTGATAAGTTGACACTGAAACATCAGTAAACCAGTTAATGGGTCGGTTCTGATATAGTTTACGCCCGAATGTCTAAATTTCAAGCTTAGTAAACATGAGACGTGTATGTCCACTGAAGATAATTTGTTATTCGTGGAGAATATGATATGTATTAAGATACATTATCATAGATATTTGTTATGCGGAAAATGACACCATCTAGACGCAACATGACACCTGTAGCGTTTGTGTCTAGCAATATGTGTAAAATTACATGTACTGCGCAGTCGAAAGTCACATGCATATGCTTGTTATTACTTGATATAAGGAATATAGCAGATATAATACTCTGAATTAAATTTAACACCCAACGTTCACATGTTGCCTGTAGTATGTAACATGATTGGAATTACTATCGAACAGTTTAAACAAATATCGCAGCGCATCGTATGAGTTCCTTAAAACGTAGACGCGGTTTATACAATTTCTCACTCTTTTTTATTATGGATTTCAATCTGATTGGATAATCCCGTTTGATGGGCGTTGATTGTATCAATTGATGTCAGTTTGAGTTTGTGATTGACTATTCAGATGTGTTTTCACGATTGATACTTTCATGTTAAGATTACATTTTCAAACGTGGAGACAATCGTTATCGTGGGAAACAACAATTACGAGTGGGCCAAGATAAGACTAGATTTGTGGCGGTTTGTCTCGATTGACGACTAAATCATACCATTCATTTTGGGATATCAATTTAAATTTTGAAAAAGAAAGAGAAATATGTTTAATATGACGTCGATGCCCGGGAATGACCATGAGGTCTGATCAGGTTAGATCTTTCATCCAATTTATTCACCAACTTCAGATATGGTGCGATTAATTATGTAAGACTCTTGCATTTCGTGGCTAACAAACGTTTGAGAATAAACTGTGAATCATAATATTGATTACCTTACTTAAATCATTTCGACTGCAAACCATTCATTTAAATGTCATTATCCGAATATTTGAATTGCTATTATTCCAGTATTAGGCAGACACATCTAATTGTAGTTAAAGGTACCGTCAACCACGAATGACGAAACAAGAAATCGGTGACAAACATTTCACGTTGCGTGAATCATAACCGTTTAAATGAATGCACTACACATATAATTGTTTAACATGAACACATTCTAATTAAATAAAGTAATTCTGAGGTATTTCACATTGTCATAAGCAGCATAACAATCTGTCTTTTATGCACTTGTTGAAATTCTTAAGAAAAAACATGTTTTCAAAAGTTATTCGAACAAATCACCTCTTATCGGTTCTCCCAAAGTCGCGTGATCCTGCACCCTGATTATTTTGCAAAGCAACAGTTGAAAATATGTTCCTTTATATCAATGCCGGGCGTCTTAAAGATAAATAATTGGTAACCGGATGTAAATCCCTCCTCCCAAGATTAAATAAAAAAAATACAATGAAATGGCAAATCAACAATTAATATATCAACTTCGATATAACCTTACATTGCGCTATTAATGGAAAATGGTTAAATCAGGTATATGCATCACTAGTTTGAATTGTTAAATTATAGTCATGTTGTTGTTTTTCTTGCGTTTAACTTGACAGGTCTCAAAGTTTGTAAACAACTTGTCCTTGAATTTAAGTAATACATAGCGTCATTCAATATGTAGGGAATGTATACGTTTTTTGATATCAAAAGATTATTTTCAACGAGATATAGGTTTAATTTTCCCGTGCGCAGGTTTCAAACAGATTTGATACTTTTATTATTATATGTTTTGTTATGTTCGCGACTGGGTATTCAATATATTTTACATACTGACTATATATTTAAGTTGAACAATCTGAAGTGAAGTTTGGATGTAGTCTTCATTAGTCTCTGTCAGTTACATACAAATAAACAACTTAACATACAAACATGATAATGTATTCAGTTACATCAAACCATAAGCAAAATAATCATTTTAGCAACCTATTTCCAATACGAAAATGAGAACTAGACACGATAATAGTTACAGATAATTTGTTTAATGTTCTGTGATGCTTAAAGTATGAACCATTAAACTTAATTTTAAATTACGACGAGGAAAAATATAACTTTAACATGGTTTTATTTTATCATGGAAATAAAGCACCTCAATTTAGCAACAATAGTTTAACAAGATTGAGATCACAAAAAAACTACGCCATTTAATAAGTCTTACCGACTAAAGCCCAACATTAACCGACCTTTCCCACACTACAAATAAATCGAAAACACACATAGTAATATGATGAGCTAGACGTGTTAAGGGAGTCAAGTGACGGTCGCGTGACAGTGGCGTAGCTAACAAGATTAGTAGTTGTTAGCAAAGTTCCCGTAATCAAATGCTAATCAAGAAATCTTGGTGAATCCTCATAAATAAATAATATTCCCAAAGTGTGTGGCTAGTCCATGTATACAATTTTTGATATGCGTTGTCTGTTTCAAAAGCCATTACTTCACATTCACCTTCACATAGAAAATGTTGATCAGAAAATGTTTATGTCAACAGTCAACTTATAATTTTCGTACGCGGCTTTGCATATTGTCCCCATGCAACTAGGTGGTTGTTTTAAAACATGCAATTAGACTATTTGTTATGCAGATAGGTGGAATAGTAAACCTATTGTTATAAAACCTTTTCACCATGCTATATATGCTCCATGATTAATTGTAACGGCATTGTTTATTAACGCCGACATAATCACAGACAATGTGTGACTCATGTGCAACATGTCGTTCTTTAATTTGTTTTTTATAACTTCCGTTTTTTAAAGTATGATTTAGGATTTTAGTTCTAAAGTTTACGGTAATACAATACAATAGTTTCAACAAGTTCGCTTTCATTTCTAGAAACATACCATAACCGGTCGCTTTTAAAGGGGCCTTGTCACGTTTTGGTAAATTGACAAAATTAAAAAATAAGTTATTTCAGATTTGCAAATTGTCATTGTAGTAATGACATTTTTGAGGAAACAGTAATACTGAACATTTACCATCCTTTAAATATCCATTATATGCATCGTTTAACGATTTAAAAACCTGAAAATTATAAAGCGTTGCAATGCGAAACGATTAAATAATTTGGAGAGTGTGTTTGTTGTCGTTGTATTTTGTGATACTACAAGGATTGCTTATATAAAGTATAAAATACATCACTTGTTGTATGAGGACGGATGGCCCTAGTGGCCTAAGCGGTAGACTTTTACTCCAGGACTAAAGGGGTCAGTGGTTTGAGTCAGTTGAGGTTAACTTTGTTTTCTTTTTTTAATTGTATTCTTGTTTTTTATTGGGGCTTTTTAGATCCAATGTTTAAATTTATCTTTATAGAACATTTAATGACAAACTTCAATACATCCCAAAATCTGTGAAAAGGCCCCTTTAAGTATCGTTAGTAAATTAGACCAGTCGAAGGCTATGGATTTTTAAGAATGCATGCCAGTTCAATACTTTTACTTGTAATCCTCATTTCGTATATAAAGGAACATAGATATATTTCAATAGAGAAAGCTAAGTTGAATTTAGCTTGTGTTTTCATGAATATACTTTTTTTTTAAGAAAGGGTTGTGCCTAATGCTTTGTAATAGAGAACCATTATATAGCTCCTTCTGCGCTTCAATGTTGCAAGACGCGAGAAGAGTTATATTTTGATTATGCATCAGTGAAAAACCGACATCTCTACCGAACATTGCTCGCATTTTTTACCACCTTATAAACAGGGTGCAGGATCACGTGACTTTGTCGGATTCCCCCTTGTAACTTTAATGGATTTAAACACGACGGTTAGTGGTGCTTTATTTTAAATAGATGGACAGTAGGTTTTAATGTTTTTATATGTACCAGCAACTTGGTTCCATGACGTGACGTCGATTGTGACGTTACTTTATAGACGTGACGTCGTTGCGTAGTAATTAATGAGAGAGAGGAAGTATTGGATATATTTATTGAAGATCGTTAATAAATTCAATTAATTGTAATACCAAAATCGGGTATTTAGAGTTTATTTCATTCCGGTAATCGGGGAAATAGGAATATACTGAAATTCCCATCATCGGGGAATCTCCAGAACAATAACTTTTTAAAACGATTTGTCTTAAGAATTTAAAGTAGTGCATAAAAGATAGATTTTTATTCGGCTTATGGCAATATGAAATACACCAGCATTATTTTATTCAAAAAGCATGTGTTCCTGTTCCAAAATTCTATTCTTACTGCATTCATGTATACGATAATACGGTTTTGCTTCACGCAAATTGAAATTTTGTCACCGATTTCAGGATTATTTAAGGATTTATTCTTATACCGTAAGATATCGTCACAAACTGCTAGAAACTGTCTTTTATGCACTTAAGATTTTTGGAAATGTATTTTTATAACGTGAGCAATTTGCAAAAATAACACTCTCAACGGTGTGTTAACATTCTGTCCAGCCCGTGTGTAAGCCCCTAAAAACCCCGTTGATTATGCACCCTTTAAAGGATAACGGTAGATACTGAATTCAAAAGTAAAAATAATCCAGATCTTGGATGATTTTTAGATTAGTTTGTACTGCATCGGATTTGCTTTCGCGAGTCTCGTCAATTTACGCTTACTGGCAGAAGAGTACATCCCTCGCTATAAACTGAAGAGGCTTACACGAACTAGGGCGTCAACAAAATATTCAAACGGCTGTACAGCTTACTAAAGGCAGTAAGCGACAAATACAGTATACATAATGTATTGTTGTTTTCTTAAGCGTAACTGTTGAACATAACTTTTCGATTAAGCAAAATATCGGTATTCAGGTGAAAAGTTAAACGCAAAAATGCGATATATTTCTTAGGATGGATAAATGTAATGCAACAACTGTTTTATACTTTTCGAAAGTCGCTTAGTTGCAACAATCCAATTCCCAGCTACTGGCCCACTGGGTCGCTGGCAGTTGCAACCAGTAAAGGCTTTCTTCATGTAAACTCGCCGCCTGGAATCAAGGCGTCAGTTTAATCGGTTATATAAGCCTAACAAACAATTTTCTGGCATAAATACACACACACAGATCATAGATATATCCTCCTTGCGCAAATTGAAACAACCTACTTGATATGGTGTGATCGCAGAAAAATCATATTAATCCAAGTTTCAAACACGTCAACGGTTCATGAAAATACAAAAACGCAGAGTATTCCGAATTCGGGAATTCGCATCGGCTATCTCCGGATTCCTCCGCAAGATAGATCTCGTGTCTTATCATCCTATGAATCTACATCTTCAGTCAAATACCTAGGGGCTAAATTGGATCAAACTTTGTCATTTGAAACTATGATTCGTTCAGTCATTCAGAAGGCCAACTACAGGTTAAAATACCTATAAAGAAAGAAAGAATATCACAACCAGCAAACCAAGAAACTTCTTGTCATGTCTTTGATCCAATCCAATTTTGATTATGCTTGCTCTATATGGTACCATAGTCTCACCAAAGTGTTACAAAGTAAGCTCCAAACTTTCCAGAGTAAGTAATTGCGGTTTGTCCTAGGTCTCGATGCAAGGGCACATATTGGGCCAGAACACTTTCGTTTGCTCAACTGGCTACCAGTCAATAAACGTGTAGACCAGATTTTTCTTGGCCATGTGTTGAAGATTAAAAATGGTTTGGCCCCTGACTATATGGGAGAACATTTTATTCCACAGGCCTCTATTCATTCATACAGGACCAGGTCAACTCAAAAAGGTGCATTTGCTGTCCCCAAAAACAAAGGTTTCGGGTCAAAATCCTTTTGTTAAACGGGATGCTCATTATGGAACAATTTACCCTCCAGTATAACACAGATTGATAGATTGTCTGTTTTTAAGTCGTCTTTAAAATCTCATTTATTAGAAAATCTGTAACTTTTATGTGTATTGTTTGTTTTGTTGGATTAAGGATCATTTCTAGTCATCAATTTTTATCAACAATGATCCTATCTTCCATAAATTTTATGCATTCTCCATTTTTATAAGTGCCACTCTATGTCCTGCCACCAGCACAAGGGACCACAATGGAAATATAGGATCTATCTATCTATCAATCTATCTACCTACCTACCTACCTACCTACCTACCTACCTACCTACCTACCTACCTACCTACCTACCTACCTACCTACCTACCTACCTACCTACCTACCTACCTACCTACCTACTACCTACCTACCTACCTACTACCTACCTACCTACCTACCTACCTACCTACCTACCTACCTACCTACCTACCTACCTACCTACCTACCTACCTACCTACCTACCTACCTACCTACCTACCTACCTACCTACCTACCTACCTACCTACCTACCTACCTACCTACCTACCTACCTACCTACCTACCTACCTACCTACCTACCTATCCACCTACCTACCTACCTACCTACCTAACCAATCGTGATACATCGACTCTTTCCGGCACATCCGTATAATAGATTGAATCGACAATTCAAAACTTCCGCTTTCTGTTTGATAACGTTTTTTTTATATAAAAGTTGTGTTTTGAGCATTTCTTCACTGAATACAAGCACATTGATGTCGATTGTAACAAGTATTGTGTTGGCTACGATGTTTTAGGTTGATAAAGCTTGATTTTATAGACATACATTTTTATGTGTATTTTGTATTTACCAGGAATAACTTTGAGCTGTACGCTTGATATGAAAAATCTCAAAGCATTCAAGTAGAACTAGTAGGCCACTTTGTATAGTTATTCAATGTAAGTGGTTTAACTTAAAGTATCAACATATAGTTGACATACGCTTTGAAATTGAGCAAAATGAAAAAAACATGTTATTATGTGTTGTATCAGGCCATTGTATTTATAAATATAACGAAATCTCAACAGTTGTATTTTGAAAAATATACATTGACATTATAAGCTATTCGATTTTTTTAATTCAATATATTAAAGTCAGTCCAAATTTGCAATGACGGGTGAGCGCGCATCACGTCCGACTATGCGTAACGTTGAGATTAGTGAGCATGCGATTTCGTTTACATGGTTATTTACCGCACTGCATAATATTTCCGGTCACAATCGCATTTTGTCGACATTTTCTTCTTTTATGTTTTTATTTTCTTAAGCTATGTATGGGCAGTTGTAACAATAATATTGAACATGTGACTTGTTAACAACAATAGTACTAGGCTGATAGTTGTAAAGTCCACCTTTCTCTCGACAGAATACATGTTCGATCAAACTAAGTATGCGAGTAGTATTTTATTTTTCTTAAAGTACAAAATACACCAGAGAAACATATTTAAAAATGCCTAAGCGGGTTACGGTAAAAGTTATTAATATTATATTTTATCTTACTGCAGCCTTGAGTCCTACCTGTGATATTGTAGAGGTTGGCGGGAGACAGTCGTCGGTGAAATATGGAACTACTGCAAGGTGCTTCTGTCTTCTGGGAAGTCCACACACAGAAGTAGCTTCACGCTCGCATCGTATTGCGGAAATGCTGAATATTAAGAGACCAAAAACATGTATAGCATTTAAGTCATAAATAGTAAATACACAAAATGTGTTTTTCATGTATGGTTTTAAGACGTTATACAGAAAAATAAGAATGAATAAAACATGACAAAAGTAAACAATAAAAGTGTATTAGGATATTTAATATGTATGAACAAAATTATCTGAAAGCTTTTCCGTTTTCCAGGGCGATGGGATGGAATGAGCTTTTTGATACTTGATCTCACACATGTATACCGAACATAGTGTATGTCGGAGCATGTGTTTATGCATACGCGCTGCTTAATATAAACCACTACAAAAAATCCAAATACCCAACGCTAAAGTAAACAAAGTACATTCTTGGTCAAGTACCTTTTAGTGAAGATTGGTCGATTACCTGTGTAAAACCGGAACAGCAGAGACCGGTAGTTCACTCATATGGTCCGTAACCCTGTGACTAAACTCACCTTCTAGGCTATGTCTATTTCCGACATTTACTACAGGTTGATAAATTGGCGTGGTTACATACCATAGATAAACACTGAGGAATGCTTGCCTTATTTTAGATACATGCACACCTGCTCAACATTAAAAGAAAAAGATACAGGGGACGCGGGTTAATCTTCCACGATATGGATGATATTCGTTGCCAAACATCCAGCCATGCTGATCTGTGTTAAACATCTTGTTTCCTGGTGACTTAACTGACCTTCAGAGCATGGCCGCTTTATATCCGACATTTACTACAGGTTGATAAATCGGCATGGTTACATACCATAGATAAACACTGAGGAATGCTTGCCTTATTTTAGATACATGCACACCTGCTCAAAAGTAAAAAATCAAAGCGCTGAATGCACTGAAGTTGTTCGCTGTTGTCGTCCTTGATTAGCTTGTGCGCATTGCACAGGCTTATCAGTGTACACAGGCTAATCTTATTTGACATGCATCAAGCCCCGTTTTCCCTGAAAGCAGCCAATATGTACAGATTTCAATGATAAACACTAGACTAGCCAATGTCATCTTACAAGCTGGTAAATATACTCACTACAGTAAGTAGAGCAGACGCTCCTAAGCATTCGTCGTCTGTAGTGCAGACAGGCAGCGGTAATCGGTCCTAGCATAGTGAGTTACGGTTAATAGAATAGCTAAGACTTCTTAGCACATACTGATTTGCAAAACATGCTCTGTAAATTTAGTCGTGAGCTAACGACGCTCACAACTAAAAAGATATATGGGGACGCAAATTAATCTTCCACGTAGCTCGGTGTCTTCCTGTTTACGATTCTCAATGCGGGTTCTAACTCTGCAATTTAATAAATACTGTTTTATGATACTTTTTGGTAAGAAGCATATTTTGAATAGAGGATGGTTTTATTAATGTTCGTATGTTATACGACTTATTTATGCTTAAATTGTGCGACCCTCATCTCCCCCATCCCCGTATTCGATTTGTATTGGAATTATGGGATATTTTTCTACTATTGAGAAAAAGTAGTATGCACCGGGAAACAATGACCACATTTATCTACGCCACTCACTAACTTTTTAATGGGATGAATTTTTGGACCGTCTGATTTGGGTTACATATCTAATACGAACAGGACATAAATAGAACACCTAGACATGTTGAATCATAGGATAATTTATACCTCGACACTACCGATCCGAACGTACATGATAAATCGTATAATTAGTTGTTGTAAACCCGATTAAACAGGTCTGACATCAGGATCTGGGCGAAAATATTAAGTACATGAGTTACACAGAGTCTGATCTACTGGGTTTCATACCTATCGCGTAGTATACTAAAACTTCAATAGAAGCGTGTCTCATAAACAATCCATAATGTACAGCCGTATAATAAAATGATGACCGCTTTTAGCTTCTCAATTAATGGGCTAATCAGAACCTTTTACGAAATAACATCTTTCACCTAATTCCTACCCGTTATGCCGGGTACCTGGCTGGAAGGAAATCTGTATCCCCCGATTTGAAAAGTTGCTTGATAGGCCGCCGGTCCTGTCAGATTGTGCCCCTTGTAGGTTCGAACATTCGACTACCCGCTCCGTAGGCAAACGCCGTAAGAACTAGGCCAGGGAGAAGGAAAATTTCAGAATTTCGGGGAAGGATGTTGACACTTAGGAACCGGAAGGCAATATCTTTCGTTGCTCATTTCAAAATTCGACAACCGTATATAACATATCCATGTCTTTATACGCATGAACTTTGTTTATTCAACCATTTTTATAAACGCCGAAATTTTAAGCAGCACCAGTAATCAAAATTAATCTATTAAAGTCAGTTTACATAGTGCATGGACTTTAAGATGTATGGTGTACATGAAATTTGGATACATTAGTGCAAATATTGACATAATACATTATATCATATCGAATGTACATAAGCTACCTATAGTCAATATATTACATCATCCCAGTTATTGTGAGGACATTTTCGACATTAAGTTTTTCATTATAGTATAATTAATTGAACTGATTCATTCTTGTTCGTAGACTTTTGGGAAACCCCCACTAGTATGTGCAGGTTTATTCACACGGCACATATACATGGTTTAATTTATGGTTCTACAACAAACTGTGTCGGCATAGATTGGTCGTTTTAAATTTTATTTGAAATAAGCAATATATGATTTATTGTTTCATTAAAAATATATACTATATTTAATTTTACATTCAACGTTCATATTCGTATATTGATTCATTTTTGAGAAAATAATATTTTTGAATAGCATATTATGACTTTAAAATAAGAAAAACTCTGCGAAAGCGTGTACTGCTACATCTTCTTTATGTCTAGATACATCCGGGTAAGGTAATGCTCTTAAAACCCTCTGCATACGATTTTTATTTTAATTATTCGCAATTTGATATCTATTTTCATAACAGATTAATCATAAAATCCTTTTTAACGATAACGTTATGATGATTACATTGACCAAATCAATTCACAGCAGATTTGTCGTGATAAACTTTCGTTTTTAGAAACATATGCACATGCTTGGTTCTTTATTGCGTTATTTTTAAGGCTCGATATATATTATATGTTAAAAATACATGCGCACGTATTCATATGTACGTTTGTATGTACTACATGTACTTCACTGCATACATGGGGAAAAAGGCACATTTATTTGAGCCGCGCTCTGAAAAATAAGGCTTAATGCACAAGAGCCTGTTAAGCCCGCATCGACATAAGGTGTCGTCCCTGACGACACCTTCCGCCTAGACTGTAGTTTTGTTTAGAGCGACTTAACCATTTAAACGGCTATTGCATTAAAGCAGAAAGTGTCGTTCCTGATTAACCTGTGCGGCTTACACATGCTAATATGAGATGACACTGTATGCTCATGCACATGCATTAAGCCCATTTTTCCCAGAAAAAGCGAAACTGGTGACCGGTCCTTGAATGCAAATGCAGAAGCAAGCAGATATAGGGCATTATGCCATGAATATACACAATCAAGAAACATATCGTAGCATATTAAAATATTAAATTGCATAAGGATTTAATTTAGTGTATTGCGACATTGACACAATACAAAATACACATTTTTACGAATAAAATCAGATTATGTACTGGGCTTGCATTTAACAACGTCTTATTAGACTGAAGAATAAACAATAGATTAAGATCAAAGAAAACTACTTTCAACGTTTGAATATATATAGACTACAAATATTTTTCTTATATTATTAATATATTTCTCCTAAAGGAAACAACTGTGTTATTAGTGGTGTTAAATTCCATGTAATTATGAACTAATTTAATTTATTAGAACAAACGATTTGCAAGAATATTCTATTTTTAGACTTAAGTCGAAGAATTGGTTGGTGATTACCGGCCCTTATCCTTAGAGACAAACAGAGGCGATGTTGTTTGTATACGCCCGATGCTTAAGAAGGAATCGAATTAAAATGAGCCTTGCTCTCGAAAAAAGGAGTTAAATGCAGATGCGTAAAGTGTCGTCCCAGAATGGCGTGCACAGTTCACCTGCTGATCAGGGACGACAGTTTCCGCCTAAGATGAGATTTCCGTTAAACGAAAAGATACAATAAAAGCGGAAAGTGTCGTCCCTGATTAGCCTGTGCGGGCTGCACGGGCTAAAATCAAACGACACATTACGAACATGCCTTAAGTCCGGTTTTCCCAGAGCGAGGCTCAATTAGTTTCACAAAACTAAATGTGATGATATTTTATTGAACATCGGGCTATATTAATAAAATAAAGACAAGACTAAAGAAAAACAGCGAGAATGTCAATACTTTTTACATTAAACTCAATTCATCAACACAAAGAATGTCGCCACTGAATTTAAAGCAAACCGGGTGAAACGTGCATTCGGATATCCTTGTATTACAATGATTAATATAAAATCATTCTTTATGAGCAAAATCTGTAAAGAGATCTATATAATTTTTAACATTCTATTCAAGTTCTCTGTATTATATTTTTTTAGAAAAAAAACCCACATCGAAATTCGGAAAAACATTTTAGAGTGATAAACTGATCATTGGATAACATTTGACAAGTTAAAACATATCCTGTTTATACTGGATTAACCCTTTGCATGCTGGGAAAATTGTCGTCTGCTATAATGTCGTCTGCTGAATGTCTAAAATTAGTATTTTCTTCGTTTTTTTTCAAAGAATATTATAAGAATAGCAAACAGTTTTGATCCTGATGAGACGCCACGTTCTGTGGCGTCTCATCTGGATCCAAACTGTTTGCAAAGGCCTTCAAAATTCGGTTCCAGCACTGATAGAGTTAAAAAATCTACCCAGTCTTTGACGACATTACCAGACATAGCAAACATAGCCACATAACGCCACAATCGCCTTCGCCGGTAATCACAAGTTACGAGAAACCAACACTCAGCTTTGAAGCCATGTTGCTAGGAGACTATCCGCATGTCACCATTGAAGATCTTATAAGAGCTCCATTTGAGAGTACATCTACTCCGGGCCCGGAACTGGTGAAAGAGGAAAACACTCGAGTATTGGAAAACGGTTCTGCTCTTTCCGGATATCTCGTCGACAACGACAGAGAGAATACCATAACTTCTCTCGAACCAATCGCCTCAGTTGTGGACCAATCGCCTGCAGCAGTCGACCAGAAAGGAACAAACTGCGAGAATATCATTGAAAAGGCAAGTTCTGGTTGAATTGCAGGCACACTTATTATTATGATAACCAATAAACATGCTTAGAGGAATTACATTCTGAACAACTCTGATGTATGACGGTTATCTCCTTTGTAATATCCCGTTTAAATTTATCACGGCTCTTTGATCAAATTATATTTTAAGAAATATACATATACTGCCAAATAAATTAGATCGAGTAAAAAGTCATCGAACAATGTTTGATAAGAAAGCATATAGAGTAGTAACAATTATTCTTCCTTTGCAAACGACGTTTAAGGAGAATCATTGAATTCAATCTTTCGTTAGTTCGGTTTGTCGGTCTGTCTAAATTAAATGTTGTATACTGCTCAAGTGCTTGATTGGAATCGTTAAACAGTTCATCACCATGAAGTGGAGATGTTTGAAACAAAACTGTATCGTGCAGTAATCAACCTATACCAGAGTTATTCGCAAATTGACTTACCAATGAACAAGTATCCAATGTCTTTTACAACTCGCCTTTGGCAATCTTCTTGTTTTAAAAACTGTTAATGACAAAAAACATGATTTATGTTTTAGCTGTAAGCTTAAATTTATTATTTAAACCGCAGATATCACAGTAGAATTATATTCTGATCATTTTGCAGTTGTCCGATGTGAACGAGTACGCCTTTTTTGGCCCGATGCTTGCCACGGGAGACAACTCTGTGACAGCGGTGAAGGTCAGCAAGAAGCCATGTGTGGCGGCCAGGATGGGCAACTGGCTGAGATGTTTGTTTTCCTGCACAAAGAAGCCTGAGTGCGTGGACTGATTGCGTTATTGTTAAATAAAGCAATTTGTATGGTTGAAGTGAAAGTGACACAAACGTTTTCAGGAAAAATAAATTACCTGTTATAACACAATACGCATGTCGTTGTCTTTATTGCTTGTTCATTATTAAACACTATTTTAAATCTTTGCTATCTTTACCACTGTCAGAAAATCGGATCTGTCCATTCTGATGAAAAGGTTTACTCGTTCGAACAAACGCGGCGATGTCGTTCTAGTTTACTTTCGACAAACTAAGAGGCAGTAACTTTCTACCTGAAAACTCCTAATTCTTTCGGCTAAATAAATAACCGCCAAAAGGAAATTCAGTTTTCGTTTTTACTGCGTGTATATGAAGAAGAAATACACCAATTACTTAATTTCAGCACCAATAGGTGGTGCGGTAGTCGAGTGGTAACACACTGGTCTACCATTCCAGAGGTTCTATTCCTGGCCGGGGCACTGGACATTTCAGAAATGCTTCAAGTGTTCCCCACCCAACTAGAGATGTACTGGTATGAAACCCAGGTAATTACCACGTGTATCGGTGCTATTACTGAGCACGTAAAAGAACCAAGGGATCTATTCGCAAAGAGCTAGGGTATCGCACCCGGATTCCTTGTATCTCAATACTGTCTCTTTTGCTTGCTGTCTATTCAGAAAAACAAAAGAACCCTATTGGAAATAATGCTTGCATTTTTATGGTTTACCCTTGACTGCAATGTCAAAAGAAATATATGCATACACTATTCATTTAATATGAAATGTATGGCACTGTTTTCATTCTCAGTTTATTTAATGTGTTATTGTGACATCACAGGTACACCATGATAATGAAATACGTCAAAACGTCATAACAATTTAAGCTTACAGCTTTGTGAGGTCATTGAGTTTTGATTTAATACATATGAGTCGTGCTCTGTGAAAAAGGGGTTTAATGCATGTGCGTAAAGTGTGCAGTCCGCCACAGACTAATCAGGGCAACACTTTCCTTCTTAACTTACTTTTTGTTAAGAAGAGACTTTCTTGAAACGAAAACTATCATAAAAACGGAAAGTGTCGTTCCCGAATAATCAATCGCATCGAGACAAATTCTGTTGTAAGACAGATGTACAAAGTTGTAAAAACAGTAAAAACAGATTTGAAATCAGGAATTAGGCGAAATATGAAGTACTTTGATTAACCAGAGTCTATGAGTAAAAACGTCGTCCCATATAAGCCCGTTCAGTCCTGAGGTAAGTGTCGCCCCTGATTACACACACAATGTCACCTTATGAAATTTAACCACACGTAGTTAAACAATTCAAAAAAATGTTAAGGGCAGACTTCAGAACAGTGTAATCTTGTTGTTCGTTATGAGCATAACGTGATCCTTAGTGAATGTAATTTCAATTTAACACCAATTAAATATTAAATAAAACAGGGCATTAAAGCTGATATAGATACTGTGAAACGGCAGCTTCACCAGCAGAAAAAAAATCATATAAAAGCACGACGTACATGAAAACACACAAATAAATAAAACTGGTAGTCTATTATCAATAATAGTACACCACCTTTGTCATAATTACCGACGAAATGCATAACAAACGCTCGATAATGTTGTTCACTTAGATAAACGAATAATTGACACGGTAATGTGTAATATTTTTCTAAGTCATGTGGCAAAACGCGTGTTAATATCAAATGTATACATGTAATTTTTTAATTTTTGACATTTGTTTAACAAATGTGTCGTTTTGCCAATTTAAAAACAGGTCCCGTAAATTAGGGACTCTATCCGTCCGTCGCTCTTGGCAAGGGTATCGATAAAAAAAATCGACGATTGTGTGTTGTTTTTTGGCTCAGTTGAAACGCAATACAAGGCAAACGACGTGTGAATGACGAAACACGACGACGGACGCACGACATGCGCGATCACGTTTAATAACCATAAGCACGACGGACGACGCAAAACGACGGACTTATTACATAGCAGGATCACAATAACTCAACGTAAGCACCCCTTGCTCAATTGAGTTTAACATATGCAATAATTTATATTCCGGTCTTCTTATTGTCAAATCGTCATGAAATGTTCATTCCTGGCACTCCAAATCTTCATGAAAATTAGTCAGAACATTTATTCTAGAAGGATAAGGAACGAATATAAAACCGTGTCAATCTAAGTCACTAGGCCATTTTCAATAAAAAGCATGTGAACACTCTGGATGACAATTTGATTGTCTAATTTTCTTCAAACCTCTCAGTCAAATTTTTTAATAGATTTCCTGCACATGTTGGCATTTCTTTAAAATTAAAACAAAAAATAATCAATTTTTTGTTTCAAGCAAACATTCAGGTTATTGCATACGGCTAGCCGCAGACGTATTTTTCCGCAAAACATGAAAAATAAGTTATTTAATTTAAGATAAAGGAATATATCAAATGAAACTTAAAAGTAAATTGATGCACTGAAAGTATATAGTACTTTGTGAATTAAATGCATGCATATTTTGACATTGCGTTGCTGTGTCTGTATTCTCCAGAATGCACTCTTTTTATGACATAAATAGGCAGTAGACTTATGGCCGGACATCAGAAAACACTGTACTGTTGATACAGGTTAGTGTCATTTTGGTGACAGCTAAAAGTTATGCATTTGTTAGGTCAGTCGCATTTCTTATCAAAATATCGGATATCACCTCCTTGTCAATTGATATAGATTAAGTGACACGACTACATTTCTATTACATTGAATGAATGTATCAGCGCATGTTACATACTAAACTGAAGAGTTTAATAGACTCGTGTTTTGTACATAACGTACTTATCATTCACATATATTTCGCGTGTATAAGTGGTTTTTTTTAATCGTAAGTATTATTTAATAAAAAATAACTTTTTTTAACATTTTGATTTTATATGGATGAGTATTACATTGTTGTTCAGATAATCAGCTCTCAACTAGTATAAATTATTATATTGCATCAGTTTATCAGTTTTAAATATGCAATGTCTTGCTTTGGCCAATGTATACATAACTGCGTTTAAATGCTATGAAATGCTTTGAGTGGTATATTTTTTATCCGATCAACAAAACGTTGATTATAATATTGTCGAAGGATTAAACATAGGGCGGACATTGTAATTTATAAACAGTTTCGTTGACGACGACATGACCAGAACTGTTTGTACATTAACAAATATCGCCCTGTGGAATTAAGCGGGCACCTCCCCGATGTGTTCAAACGTTCAAAAATACAGAACATCAAAAAGGTATTTGAATGTTTTATAGTTTTTTAATTAAATGCATCAACCAAGTATTTTGTCTTAAAACATAATGTATTCTGAAATTAATATTAAAATCAGTACACAAAACAAATTCCAGATAAGCGACATGAACATTCGATCTGATACAAAAAAGAATGATATGGGAGGATGCAGTTAGCTGCTCTGTTTCTTGGACATTCAATGTTTAATTCCAGAATTACAGGTCATTTTTAAGGTATAACAAAATACAATTTATTATATATGCATGAATTTGTATCACATACTATCAACGATGTATATCTTATGTTGTTTTTTAGCTGTCTGTCACCCATAAGTAAACATATTAAGCAATATAATGTATACATTTTATTTTTGTTTCTGCATAAACAAGTCAGATACATGAAAATCTATTTTATTATTAATGATAAACAACTTACACAATGTGATCTCACTATAAAATATTCGGTACAGTATAATACAATTCGTAGCTACAAAATGTTAAATTTCGCAATACACACCTATTTCCTGAAAATAGGCATACATTTTTTATTATTCATAAACATGTTTATGATGTCCCATATCTGTAAAGGGCATTTTTTTTATTTTGCTGTTTTTGTGTTAAATTATTTAAAATCATTTATTGGTAATACATATTTAAAAGAACATTTTTGTTTCAATGGCAAACATGAGTATTTATGATTTTTGATACTACAATTAATTATGTAGTTTGTAATCAATTATGTTCATCGACATATGCGAATAATTGAGTTATTATCACACAAACTGATCAGCATAACATTTACTGATACTAATAGAAATAAACGCCATTTAATTCAAAACGGCGCCATTCGGCGCTTATGACATAAAACACAAAAAAGCATAATTTCAGTCATATTTGAGGAGTCGATGCTCAAATTTCAGATTTTGATTGTTAGATGTAGCCCTCTCAAAATATATGCTTAACCGTAGAGTCATTTTTGACCAGATGGGTCAAACCTCGTTCCCAGCCACTATATATACTAGTATATATGTATACTTTCAACGATTGTGAAATGTCTAACGTTAATAAAACGAAAATCTAACTATTACAGACACAAAC